>NC_030383.2:28772561-28876286 GCF_001625215.2 Daucus carota subsp. sativus
ATGTATTAGTATATTTCTATGTTCAATGTATTGGTCTAGATACATGTAATCTCTAGAATGTTTCAAGTGAAGTCTTTTGGAGTCTAAGAATTATCTAGCAATTAAGTAAGTGTGTAGATTCTTCTATGGGGTCCTATATAAAGCCTTTTACCAAGTCATTTGTAATAAAGTAAAATTTCATGTAATACACTTCTTCTCCTAGATAGTCTTGTGTGAGTTTTAGTGAGATCCTTTCTTCCAACAAACTGGTATCACGAGCCAAAGGTTCTACTTGTCTTCAAAATGTCTTGTGTGGCGTAAAAAAGAAGGAGATTATGGGAAATGGAATGTATCCATGGCAAATGGCAAAGTTCACCAAAGAAATTATGAGAATTGGTGCATTTGTATGAAGGCAGTCCTTGGAGCACATGATGTGTGGGAAATTAGGAAAAAGGATTGGAGGTGCCCGAAAATGAAGCAAATTTGAATGAAGGTTCTTAAGCCCAAAGAATGAAGGATCAAAAGGCGATCATGATCATTCACCAATGTTTGGATGAGTTATGATAAAAAGTGGCTTCGAACAACATCAAAGAAAGTTTGGGATACTCTCAAATCTTCTTTTAGTGGAGATGCTAAAGTAAATAGAGTTCGGTTACAAACACTTCATGATGAATTTGAGGCCTTGCGAATGAAGGAATCCGAACTAATCTCGGATCATTTTTCAAGGGTCTTGACCGTTGTCAATGAAATGAAAAGTAATGGAGAAGAGGTAAGTGATGTTCGTGTTATTGAAAAGTTCTTCGTTCACTTGACTCTAAATTTGATTACAAAGTCGTTGCAATTAATGAGGCTAAAGATATAGATGAAATGACTATTGATGAGCTTATGGGATCACTACAAGGCCATGAAGAAAATATTTAAAAAGAATGAGCCGATTGAACAAGACTTACAGGCAAAATTATCTTTCAAAGATAATGATGGAAGATACAGAAGGAGTCAAAGAGGTCGTGGACGAGGACGTGGAAGAGGATTTCTACATGGACAAGGAAGAGGATGTGGCCAACAAAGGAAGGAAAATCAAAAGATGAAAGATTGTACGAGACAAGAAATTCAAGAGGTCGTGAAAGAGGTAGATATATTCCAAGGTATGACAAATAAAATTCTAAGTGTTATAGTTGTCAAAAATATGGTCACTATGCTTCTGAGTGTCGCACTTCAAAATATCAAATAGTTGAGGAGAAAGCTAATCTTGTGGTTTGATAAAGCAACGAACCACTTTGCTTCTAGCTAGCACAAAAAGGAGAAGAAAATCGTGGAAACAATCTACGATATCTTGATAGTGGTATCTTTTCCTAACGTCTCCATGTGCTAATTAAATTGCCAACCGGATGTGGGTAAACTCTCCTCCTACTATTTTAGTTTTCTCCTACATTTTGTTTGCATTTGTTTTAACCTTAGGGATGAATAATCAATGAGGGTATGAATTACAAAATGCAATATGGATCCATCGGTTGGTTTGTTGGTGCAACACCTCGGGTATATGCACAAGCTGACCGAGAATCAAAGAGTAATTGCTTGCATTGGTGATGGCAGCTTCCAGGTAATTATCTCTTCTTACAAGACTTCAATTATTTGTGATAGTTATATGGTTCATAAAAATCTTGGTCTAACTGATATATGCTTCATTTTAATTACAAGTGCATGCTAGGTCATACCATCCAACTAAAAAAAACGCAAGTGATCAAATTAGTTTTGTATCTAGTTTTTAGAATTTGGAATTTGTAAATACTTTGGTTTCGAGGACAAGTTATATTATAAACCATTCTGTCAAATATAAATAACTATGGTTAAGACTTACCTATTGTGGCTATGCTTTCATACTACAGTTTTTATTTTCTAAACAAGGTCACATTTAGAAGATGAAAGTGTTGTTTGAAAACCTAATTACAATGGCAGTTAAAACTAAACTATGGTGTAAAGACCTTTCAGACAACGTTAACCATAATTATTTTAACAAAGTATTCTGGTTTAGTTACAATACTTGTGGTTCAACTGCTTGTCTAACAAAGTCTAAGATACCAAATTTTTTTATAACATGTTGTGGCTATGCTTTCAATAACATGGTACTAAAATAACCGTTGTTTGAAGTAGTTATTAAATGAACTTTGGCACTCTTGCTTGACATCTATTGACAGTTGTCTATTTGGTCAAATCATTGCATGTATTTGTTTGTATTTGTTTCCAACAACAGTAGTGTATATTAAAACTATTGTTTCTTTTACATTTCAACAAGCACCGTCAAACAATTGTGTTTCTTCGTTCTAGTAAGGGTTCCTCAACTGTTGTCTCTCTCAATCACACGGCTCCTCCATAGTCAACCGAAATTCACATACAAGGCAATAGTGAAAAACAATTGTATGAGCTTGTTTTTCTTGTAGTGATATGAGATGACCACTTGATTCTATTTAAATTATAAAAATTTACAAAATATATATGTGAATTAAATATAATACGCACAAGTAACAAGGTATTTCAATATTTTAATATTTTTTATTGTATAAATTTAAATACCTCCTATATTTTTCGCTTTTAAATAATTATATGAGATTACAAAATTTAAAGTATTTGAAATTTATAAAATAAATTCATGAATTTTAAAAAAAATCAAAATATTCACATTTGGTTATTTTGGATTATTTAGTTACAAATATCCGATAGATATTTATTATGTTTGTAAGTTTGTGGAATTACGAAATAAAAATAAAATTCATATATGCTCCGCTTGGTATAGTATTTATATTATACGATTTAGTTTTAAAATTTCTAGGAGATTTTGTTGAGTTTTTCTCAATTTAATTTTTAAAAAAAATTTTGGTTGACAACTATATTATACAATAATATTTCTTGAAAATTATTATGTGCAGAACTATCTACCATAAAATATTTTTAGATCATTGTTTACAAATTTAATATATAATATTGTTTTTTTGACATCATGTATATATGATATTAACTCTACTTTGGATTCATTTTTATTGACAATTTTCTTATATAGGAAGGGACCAATTTCATGACAGGTCACATAAGCAGTGGCGTGAGAGGGCAAGAAGCCTTTCACAACACTTAAATTTTCTTTCTTTACCATTACAAATTTGGTTCTCAAACTTTATATATGACAAGTGTGTATACTAATACTTATTGAAGAAGATAGTTACTAACATCTTCTCTTTTTTAATTCAAAACAATATGGTTAAAAATTATATTACAAGGGTAATATGAACCGCATGTGTATGAAATTAAGAAAATGTAGCTCAAAATTTGAATATTTTATATTATTTCTTCAATAAAATCCCCAACTTAGATTGTTGCATCTAATTTTGTGTGGGTGTTAGTTAACTCTCTATGAGTGGGCAATGCGCAAAAGACATACTCCCTCCGTCCCCCTCAATTATTTACATTGGAAGGACACGGAGACCAAGACAATGTATGAAAAATAAGTAAAGTTAGATGAAAAATGGGTAAAGTGGTGGGACCTATCAATATTTAATAATAGATTTGAGATAGTGGATGAAAGTAGTGGGTGTAATAGTAGTTTTTATTGTTAAATATGAGATAGTGGGGGGAAGATAGTGGGTGTAATGATGGAAAAAACTTACTATTTATGGTAATGTAAAGAAATGAGAGGGACATCCCAAAATAGTAACTGTAAAGAAATGAGAGGGACAGAGGGAGTATATGGTATGAAGTCAAGGTAATTGGTTGCAAAATAAGCAAAAGATATATGGTATATACATTGGAAACCTAATGTCATGTCAAAATCACAGACTATGGAGACCTCTAGTTTTGTGATGTTACATATATATGAAGTGACACCTTTGTTAACAGGTTAATCATTAATATATGTTGTAGTTCTCCATGCCCTTTGAGAGAATTTATGAGGTTAAAACACGAACTATTCATCTTGCAGAATAATCTTTTTGGGCAGAAAGGTGTGTAGCTAATATGACTCCTTTATATAGTCACCTTAGTTAATGTTTCTACTTCACAAAGAATTTCCTTAATAATAATCTAATGATTAAGAGGAAATAATTATATACAAGTTTATTTGAGATTTATGATACCTTTAAGGGGTAAGTAATGGTAGTGACATCTTCTATTTGAGGGTTTACCATCTTATACCAAGTTCTTCGGCATCTGTTTCCAAGCTTATACCAAGTTCTTCAATATCTGTTGCCGAGCTTGAACCTCATCCTCTATAAGTTTTGTGAACATGGTCATAATTCTCACCAACCTCTTTCTAGTATTGCCAATCTTCCTCTTTGTTTTGATCACTTAATTATGGTGTTGTTTTCCTTTAATTAATGTTTGGATATCTTTTTCTGAATTTCAGCAAGTGCTTGGATATTTTTATGTTGATTTTAAAGTGTTGTATTGACAACAAGACATGGTTATTTATGTTTGTTTTATGTTAAGTTATTTATTTGGGAAATTTGGATATGTTGTTTTATTTGTTAATATTCTTCGTTATATTGGTTATTTCCAAGTTGTGTCCACGTGTAAACATATTCACGCCGAGTAATACTCTTGAAATTAGTGGGTAATCATCAAAAAATGGGAGATTGTGAATCCTAAGTTTTCGGGCGTGTGGTGTGCTTGTGTATTACAAGTTGTTGTATTTGGGTCAGTATATTTTTCCTTATTTTCGTATTTAATTGGGACTTGATGTGATTTTTGAAAAAGACTCGTGTTGTCACGGGTTGCCATATTTGGTATTCAAAACTAACTCTCGAAAGCTTGATTAGTCAAGTTTCCTGAGGTGGAGACACGAAGATTGGTTGTATTATACCATAATGGGAACATTGGTTGTATTATACCATAATGGGAACAGTTCAGAGAAGGAAACATGAAGCTAGCTGATGTTATCCTACAATGGCTAGAGAGGTACGATCTATGCCTCTGGGCTATCCTTTTCGTCCTACGAGCACGTAAGGAATTTAAGTACTACCAATTATACCAACAAATCATAATTTTTTGGGGGCCTATGGTGGGTTTGTGGATTAACCAAGTTGTTGTATTTGGGTCATTATTTCTCGACCTATTTTCATATTCGAAAATTGGAACTTGACCTGATTTTCGGAAAAGACTACGTAGAATTCAAGAGCGAGTTATAAACATAGTTAGGATTTCGAATTGTGAATTCTCTCATAATTAAGTTGAAGCTCACTGAATTAATATAAAAATTAATTTCCGAAAATATAGGATATGGTTTGGATCGATTCAAATTCTTTTAAATACCAAGCTTGATTGTCTAGTGTTAACATATTATTTTAGAGGATATAGATTGAGTTGGAATCATTCTCCTCATTGTATTTAAAAGATTGTATTTGGGAGCCAGTGAAAGTGAGAAAGAGTTGTACATATAGAACAAGGGAGGCGGATAGATTAGTTTCTTCGGTTCTGCATTGCAAAGGGTTCAAGGAAAAACGAATTCTAGGAGTCACTACAACAGAAACGGTTAAAATTTACTGCCATTTCCGGTCAATCTTAGTTTTTTTGATCGGATGTGGTCAATTTAGTTATTTTTGAGCGGAATAGCCGGTCAGTCACTAGCTTAGTGGATTTTAGCTGTCTCCGGTCAAGTTAAATTTGTTATTTTTGACCGAATAAATCTGACCGGTTAGTATTGACCGTTTAATTTTGACGGTCATTTTTGACTGTTTTCGGTCATTTTTGTCTGCTGTTTTCAATGTTTTAATTTTCATGAATTTTTCTTGTAGTGAGTCAAGCTGAAGGAATTGAGAGGTTCTAAGCAACATATTGCAAGGGGAAGTTATTGTCCAAGCTGTTAGAGTCGGCTCAATTTGCAAGTGATAATAACAATCTCTTTGAGTGACTCCCTTCAAAAGAGATATATTATTATTTTGTAATTATTGAATTTTAAAGTAATAATATACTATTATGTACTAAGTTGGTACCGGACAAACTTGATATAATTTTGTTAATTTAAAAATAGTAAGCCATGCTAGAGAATCGTTTAATAACGTTAGCTATAATAGTTGGTAAAAGATAACAATAGTGAAAATTCGTTATATATATAAACTGGGATTCATTTACATTAAATAAAACTAAAATTCAAATATATATTTGGCAAATACGTGTATTAATATAAATAATATAACATGTATATATATATATATATATATATATATATATATATGTATGTACATATCCTTAACTGAACAGAGAACATAAATATCAATCGAATAAAATGAGATATTATAATGCTAAAAATCCAATTCTTCATTTTTGAATATGATTATGTATATATATTGAAGAGTATTCCGTATTGTATGATTCAATTTAATTTTTTAAATAATGGAAACGAAATCCATAAATTGGTCACGTATAAAATATTACAGTATTCAATTTTGTTTGCAAAAGACAAATTTGGAAAAGAATAATTTTATTATGGATATGATTTGGCTAACTATAATTTTTTATACTTTAAAGAAAAGAAGCTTAATCTATACATACATGAAATTTTCGATAATACAATAACTATTAACTTTTTCTATTATGATTATAGTATAAATTTTGAGAGTTTAAATTAATTACTAAAGGTGAATCAAGCTTTATTTGTCCTCTTGAACCCCTTAATTTTAATTCATGTTTTGTATACAATTTGTGTATATAGAGGCCAAGTATTATGTCGCATTGAAAATTTATTATAATTGAGCCTCATCTTTGATGGGAGTTTCTTCTTTTCCTATTTATGTATATACAACCCATCTATTATATATGTTAGGCCTTGAATGATTATAATAACTAAGTGCAATATCATCACATTCAATTTTTTTTGTTGGACTCTGATTGCATCTTTTATGTCTGGAAATATCTCTATATTCCAATTTCATAGTCACTCTGTTTTCATTAAGAATTATTTATGCTAAATTTCAATTTTGGCTATTGTTTTTCATTTCCAAGAACTGATGATGCTGTTGATGAAAATATAAATAAAGTATATATATGTCAAATGCACATTGGGTGAGGGTGCTGGGCCACGAATAATGGATACTAGTTGATTCAATCTTAATAGTCTCCAAAGGAAGTGCCCTTTTTCTATAATAAGTCTGGTGATATAGTTTCATAAACAATGAAGAATATGGTTTACAAGACTTTATTAGGTACTTTCCCATTTCACACTAGCAATTTTAACATAGAATGTGGCCAAGACGTCTTATAATTTTTCCCACAAAAGTTGAAAATATAAATAAAAAAACCACATATTAGAAATTAATGAAATGAATTAGCTAGTTTTGTGATGTTACATATATATGAAGAGACACCTTTGTTAAAATGTTAATAATTTATATATGTTGTACGTTTGGATGCACTTTGAGAGAATTTATAAGATTAGAACAAGAAACTAATCATTTTGTAGCATAATATTTTTGGGAAAAAAGGTCAATAGCTAATATGACTCCTTTATATGGTCATCTTAATTAGTTGTTTCTATTCGACAAAGAATATGGTTAATAATAAACCAATGATAAAGATGAATAAGTTATATCAAAGTTTATTTGAGATTTATGATACATTTAACCTCAAACGTGGATATACTAGTCTAGTAATGGCAACATCTTCTCTGTCGGTGTTTTCCCAGCTTATACAAGGCTCTTCCTTCAACATTTGTTTCCGAGTCTTAGCATCTGTTGTGGAGCTTGAACATTACCTTCTATAATTTTGTGAACATGGTGATTTTTACAGCTTTATGCTCATAAATTCATTTGGAAACAAATGTTAAACAAATTTAGATTACCTAAGAACATATATATCTACTCATTGGTATTTATTTGAAGGAGCTATTTTGTATAAGATCTTTAATTTTTTTTTTATTAACTAAAACCTTAATGGGTTTGTTTTAGGTTTGGAGTTTTGGTTTCAAGTTATTCAAAAGCAAAACAAGATTGAAAGGCATACACACACACCCACACACACACACCCCATATAAGTGTTAATACTATCTAATATGAAAAATGGTCAATTAGGTAATTAGTGACTTATATAATTGGTGTCTTGTTTATAAATCTTTAAAACTATAATAAGAATAGTTTAAATAAATTCATTAAATTTTTTTGAGTTTTAAATAACTTTTTTAATTATAAAAAACTTAAAAGCAATTTTATAACATAATTTTTTTAGGTTCATATGTTGCACCTATATATAGATATATATCCGGAAATGTGCTACCTATTGTAATACTAACCAACTTGAGATGCTAATGGAACAGTAAATCCTCACCATCTTTCATATACTCATGAGTCTAGAATACAAATACGTGAATCATCAAATCATGATCAACTTTCTTGTAAGATGGTGAGGCTCATCAAATAAATATTTGTAACATCAAATATCCTCTAATAGCAATATACTTTTCCAGATTTAAACTCCCCATGAAAAAAGCAACATACAAGAGTATAACATTAACAACAACAATAATCATAATAAAATAAAGAAATGAATATAATTCGAAAATAGTCTTCATTAGATTCAAACATAAAATTAGTCTTCTCTAACAAAACACATACACAAACTAGTTGTAAACATAAACCAAAATGACCAACATTCCATAATTTTTAAAGTTCGGAACAAGATAATCTAGTGTGTTCAATATCGATTGTTAACGGTAAACAACTAGTGGTTTAGCCTTAATATCAAATAAGATGACTTAAAAGACTTGTTGCTATGAAAATTTAACTCCACGACATATCACATAATTGTAAAATAACACCAAAGTCGTTTAGTGGCACATTTGTCAAATTTTGGGGTTTCGCAAGAGTGTTTGCATCTAGGAGTGTAGAATCTGAAACTTTGAATGGTGAACTAACTTCAAAAACAAGAGAGATCTCATCGAGGGTTGTTGTAGTTGACAGAGAACTTCCAATTTTATTTCATGTAGTCTATAATACAACACGAACCTCGAGCACACGCGGCTCACCGGGGTTATTTGCTAAAGCACACCCACTAGCCAAACCTCTAATAAGGGGCGGGTGAGAAAAGTTGAGTTTGGCACAATCATCATGTATGATACGAGCCATCCTATCATATGATAAGGCTACTGCAACATCTAAATCATAGGTACAATTACAAATCCTTTCAATTCCTTTTTTTAAAAAAAAATTTTGCACTCCACCTGCCTAAAGGCACTCTCTGCACATCTCTATACTTTCCGCCTGAGGTTGGAGAGCCATCCGTGGTTCAACATATTAGAAAAACATATGAGATTCTAACATTTTATCAAATGTACGTCATAAGCTTGTTTGAAAAAAGTTTTGGCAAACATCTTCGTAATTCCCCGTTTTAAGTATAGTTATATTATCAGGTTGACTAATAAAGTATATATATATATATATATATATATATATGAGTATATTACCACGGTGACTAATAACGTATATATGTTTTGAGTATTTTAATTACTCAAATCGATGTATTTATTGGTAAATATTACTATACTTAAAAGGGGGGAATTGCCAAGATGTTTGGAGGAAGTTTTTTCAAAAAACTTATAACGTACATTAGATAAAATGTTAGAATCTCATATTTTTTGCTAATATGTTGAACTACGGATGGTTCTCCAAACACAAGCAGAAAGTACGGAGGTGTGCAAAGAGTGCCTTTAGGTAGGAGGAGTGCCAAAGATGAAAAAAAAAAGGAATTAAAAGAATTTGTAATTGTACTTATGATTCAGATGTTTAAGTAGCCTTATCATATGATAGGATGGCTGGTATCATATAAGATGATCGTGCCAAACTCAACTTTTCTTACGCGTCGCTTATTAGAGGTTTGGCTTGTGGGTGTGCTTTAGTAAATAACCCGGTTGAGCACCCTGTGCTCGAGGTTGGTGTTGTAGTACACACTACATGAAATAAAATTGGAAATTCTTGGTCAACTACAACAACCCTCGATGAGATCCCTCTTGCTTTTGAAGTTAGGTCACCATTTAAAGTTTCAGATTCTACACTCCTAGATGCAAACACTCATGCGAAACCACATAATTTGACAAATGTGCCACTAAACGACTTTTGTGTTCTTGAAGAATTATATCTGATATGTTATGGAGTTAATTATTGAAGAGCAAGGAGGTTTTAAACAATTTTTAGTTGATATTAAGTCTGATCCACTAGTTTTCTACCATTAACCATCAACATTGAGCTTACTAGGCTTTCTTTTTCCTAACTTTTGAAATATTCAAACTTTGTGGAATGTTGGTTATTTTGGCTTAGGTTTGCCCCTAGCTTGTGTATGTGTTTTGGCGGAAAAGACTAAATTTATGTTTATATGTAATGAAGACTATTTTTGGATTATATATATTCGTTTTAGTTATTTTGATTATTGTTGTGATTAATATCATACTCTCTCGTGTTGCTTTCCTTCATGTGGATTTGAAATATAGAAGCGTATATTGCTAGTAAAGGATATTTGATGCTACAAATACTGATTCAATGATCGTTAAGATCTAACAAGGAAGCTGCTCATCATTTGATGTTTGACATCATTAGTATTCTCCACTCATTAGTATCTCAAAGTTGAATGGTGACCTAACTTCAAAAGCAAGAGGGATCTCACCGAGGGTTGTTGTAGTTGACCGAGAACATCCAATTTTATTTCAAGTAGTCTGTACTACAACACCAACCTCCAGCATACGTTGCTCACCGAGGTTATTTGCTAAAGCACACCCATGGGCCAAACCTCTAATATGCCACTGGTAAGAAAAATTGAGTTTGGCACAATCATCATGTATGATACCAGTCATTCTGTCATATGATAAGGCTACTTCAACATCTCAATCATAGGTACAATTAAAAATCCTTTCAATTCTTTTGTTATTTTCAATTTTGACACTCCACCTGCCTAAAGGCACTATCTGCACACTTCTGTACTTTCTGCGTGAGGTTGGAGAACCATCAGTGGTTCAATATATTAGCAAAAAATATAAATTCTAACATTTTATCTGATGTACGTTATAAGCTTATTTGAAAAAACTTTGGGCAAACATCTTGGTAATTCCCCCTTTTAAGTGATGTACAGAGGCGTGCACAGAGTGCTTTTAGGTAGGTGGAGTGCTAAAATTGTAAAAAAGGAAATAAAAGGATGTGTAATTGTACCTATGAATTAGATGTTGAAGTAGCTTTATCATATGATAGGATGGCTGGTATGATACATGATGATCGTGCAAAAGTCAACTTTTCTCACCCGCCCTTTATTAGAGGTTTGGCTAGTGGGTGTGCTTTAGCAAATAACCTGAGTGAGCAGCATGTGCTCGAGGTTGGTGTTGTAGTACACACTACATGAAATAAAATTGGATGTTCTCCGTCAACTACAACAACCCTCCATGAGATCCCTCTTGCTTTTGAAGTTAGGTCATCATTCAAAGTTTCAGATTAAGGCTGGGCCACTAGTTTTCTACCATTAACCATCAACATTGAGCATACTAGGTTTTCTTTTTCCTAACTTTTGAAATATTCAAACTTTGTGGAATGTTGGTTATTTTGAATGAAAATAATAAGTTAAACAAAGCAATATTTCAACTGTACAACTTTACATATATTAAGATGTTAAGATTAAGGGATTTATGTGATGCTAATAGAAATTAAAAAAAAATATTAATTATATCATGTATCGTATTGTAATAGTCAAATAAACTCTCTTAGGTGTCTCCTCTATGCTATACATAACAATTTTGAAAATTATTTCTTGAACGATACAACCATACAGGATTTTAGAATATAAGTATTTTTAATGATATAAAATAATATAAAAAGTTTTAAAATGTTTTGTTATGAACTTTTTTCTTTCTACTACAAAAAATACTACTCACCTTAATTTAGGGATAAATTATTTATTATTTTCAGTACTCCTTCCATCCCATTACATATGCTCCTTTGATCATTTTTGACACTTAATTTAAGGAAAGCATACAAAGTTAATTTCCATTATGATTGTGTGAATTTATTTTTGAAGAACAAACTTAAGTATGCGTTTTTTCTCACAAGAAAAAAATTCAAAAAATCACAAAAGTATACACTCTATCAATACACACTAATAATGAAATGTTGAAATAATTTTAAATTTAGTTGTTATTTAAGTATTTGGTTTATGTGTTTTTGAATTTAATGTTTGAACCTTGATGTTAATTAGCATGTACTAGGAGCAAGAATAAGGCAGATGTAGTTGAGGGTTTGTAGGAGTTAGTGGATGAGTGTTAGTAGTTTGAACTAGTCTGGGTTGTTTCTATTTGTTCTCCTATTTTCATGCCACCACCTTGGGTGTTAAAAATAAATAATATATTTTTGACTATTAAAATGATAGAAGTATGTGAGAGTTTCTAGAATAACGGTGGTGCATGTATTAGTATATTTCTATGTCCAATGTATTGGTCTAGATACATGTAGTCTCTAGAATGTTCAAGTGAAGTCTTTTGGAGTCTAAGAATTATCTAGCAATTAAGTAAGTGTGTAGATTCTTCTATGCGGTCCTATATAAAGCCTTGTACCAAGTCATTTCTAATAAAGTAAAATTTCAAGTAATACACTTCTTCTCCTAGATAGTATTGTGTGAGTTTTAGTGAGATCCTTTCTTCCAACAAATTGGTATCAAGAGCCAAAGGTTATACTTGTCTTCAAAGATGTCTTGTGTGGCGTAAAGAAGAAGGAGATCATGGGAAATGGAATGTATCCATGGCAAATGGCAAAGTTCACCAAAGAAAATTATGAGAATTGGTGCATTTGTATGAAGGCAGTCCTTGGAGCACATGATGTGTGGGAAATTACGGATAAAGGATTGGAGGTGCCCGAAAATGAAGCAAATTTGAATGAAATTCAAAACGATCAACCTTAAGCCCAAAGAATGAAGGATCAAAAGGCGATCATGATCATTCATCAATGTTTGGATGAGTTATGATAAAAAGTGGCTTCCGCTACAACATCAAAGAAAGTTTGGGATATTCTCAAATCTTCTTTTAGTGGAGATGCTAAAGTAAACAGAGTTCGGTTACAAACACTTCGTGACGAATTTGAGGCCTTGCGAATGAAGGAATCCGAACTAATCTCGGATCGTTTTTCAAGGGTCTTGACCGTTGTTAATGAAATGAAAAGTAATGGAGAAGAGGTAAGTGATGTTCGTGTTATTGAAAAGTTCTTCGTTCACTTGACTCTAAATTTGATTACAAAGTCGTTGCAATTAAGGACGCTAAAGATATAGATGAAATAACTATTGATGAGCTTATGGGATCACTACAAGGCCAAGAAGAAAAAATATTAAAAAAGAATGAGCAGATTGAACAAGAATTACAGGCAAAATTATCTTTCAAAGATAATGATGGAAGATACAGAAGGAGTCAAAGAGGTCATGGACGAGGACGTGGAAGAGGATTTCTACATGGACAAGGAAGAGGATGTGGCCAACAAAGGGAGGAAAATCAAAACGACGAAAGATTGTACGAGATAAGAAATTCAAGAGGTCGTGAAAGAGGTAGATATATTCCAAGGTATGACAAATCAAATTCTAAGTGTTATAGTTGTCAAAAATACGGTCACTATGCTTCCGAGTGTCGCACTTCAAAATATCAATTAAGTTGAGGAGAAAGCTAATATTGTGGTTGATAAAGGCAACGAAACCACTTTGCTTCTAGCTAGCACAAAAAGGAAAAGAAAATCGTGGAAACGGGATGTGGGTATCTTTTGCTAACGTCTCCCATGTGCTAATTAAATTTGCCAACGGGATGTGGGTAAACTCTCCTCCTACTATTTAGTTTTCTACTACATTTTCTTTGCATTTGTTTAACCTTAGGGATGATAATAAATGAAGGTATGAATTCCAAATGCAATATGGATCCATCGGTTGGTTTGTTGGTGCAACACTCGGGTATATGCACAAGGTGACGAGAATCAGAGAGTAATTGCTTGCATTGGTGATGGCAACTTCCAGGTAATTATCTCTTCTTACAAGCCTTCAATTATTTGTGATAGTTATATGGTTCATAAAAATCTTGGTCCTAATTGATATATGCTTCATTTTAATTACAAGTGCGCGCTAGGTCATACCATCTGGAATTGAAGAACAGGGTCAAGTGAAAAACTTAAAGCCCTAAGATTCTTGTGGCGCAGTAGAATAAAGAAGTTGTTCGCGACGGTGATATATATCAATCCAACTAAAAAAAACGCAAGTGATCAAATTAGTTTTGTATCTAGTTTTTAGAAGTTGGAATTTTGTAAATACTTTGGTTTCGAGGACAAGTTATATATAAACCATTCTGTCAAATATAAATAACTATGATTTAGACCTAACCTATTGTGGCTATGCTTTCATACTACAGTTTTTATTTACTAAACAAGGTCACATTTAGAAGATGAAAGTGCTGTTTGAAAACCTAAATTACAATGGCAGTTAAAACTAAAAATATGGTGTAAAGACCTTTCAGACACGTTAACCATAATTATTTTAACAAAGTATTCTGGTTTAGTTACAATACTTGTGGTTCAACTGCTTGTCTAACAGAGTCTAAGATAACAAATTTTCTTATAACATGTTGTGGCTATGCTTTCAAATAACACCGTACTAAAATAACCGTTGTTTGAAGTAGTTATTAAATGAACTTTGGCACTCTTGCTTGACATCTATTGACAGTTGTCTATTTGGTCAAACCATTGCTTGTATTTGTTTCCAACAACAGTAATGTATATTAAAACTATTGTTTCTTTTACATTTCAACAAGCACTGTAAAACAATTGTGTTTCTTGTTCTAGTAAGGGTTCCTCAATTGTTGTCTCTCTTAATCACACGGCTCCTCCATAGTCAACGGAAAATTCACATACAAGGCAATAGTGAAAAACAATTGTATGAGCTTGTTTTTCTTGTAGTGATGTGAGATGACCACTTGATTCTATTTAAAATATAAAAATTTACAAAATATATATGTGAATTAAATATAATATGCAGAAGTAACAAGGTATTCAATATTTTAATATTTTGTATTGTATAGATTTAAATACCTCCTATATTTTTGCTTCTAAATAATTATATGAGATTACAAAATTTAAATATTTTAAATTTATAAAATAAATTCATGAATGTTAAAAAATTGAGATATTCAACATTTAGTTATTTTGGAATTTTTAGTTTACAAATATCCGATAGATAGTCATTATTTTGTAAGTTTGTGAAATTACGAAATAAAAAATAAAATTCATATAATGCTCCGCTTGGTTAGTATAGATATTATACGATTTAGTTTTAAAATTTCTAGGAGATTTTGTTGAGTTTTTCTCAATTTAATTTTTAAAAAAATTTGGTTGACAACTATATTATACAATATTATTTCCTGAAAATTATTATGTGCAAAATTATCTACCATAAAATATTTTAGATCATTGTTTACAAATTTAATATATAATATTGTTTTATTTGACATCATGTATATATGATATTAACTCTACTTTGGATTCACTTTCATTGAAAATTTTCTTATATAGGAAGGGACCAATTTCATGATAGGTCACATTAGCAGTGGCGTGAGAGGGCAAGAAACCTTTCACAACACTTAAATTTTCTTTCTTTACCACTACAAATTTGGTTCTCAAACTTTATATATGACAAGTGTGTATACTAATACTTATTGAAGAAGATAGTTACTAACATCTTCTGTTTTTTTAATTCAAAAACAATATGGTTAAAAATTATATTACAAAGGTAATATGAACCGCATGTGTATGAAATTAGAAAATGTAGCTCAAAATTTGAATATTTTATATTATTGAAAATAAAATCCCCAACTTAGATTGTTGCATCTAATTTTGTGTGGGTGTTAGTTAATTCTCTATGAGTGGGCAATGCCCAAAAGACATATATGGTATGAAGTCAAGGTAATTGGTTGCAAAATAAGCAAAAGATATATGACTCCTCTAGTTTTGGAGACCTCTAGTTTTGTGATGTTACATATATATGAAGTGACACCTTTGTTAACAGGTTAATCATTAATATATGTTGTAGTTCTCGATGCCTTTTGAGAGAATTTATGAGGTTAAAACACGAAACTATTCATCTTGCAGAATAATCTTTTTGGGCAGAACGGTGAATAGCTAATATGACTCCTTTATATACTCACTTTAGTTAATGTTTCTACTTCACAAAGAATTTCTTTAATAATAATCAAATGATTAAGAGGAAATAATTATATCCAAGTTTATTTGAGATTTATGATACCTTTAAGGGTAAGTAATGGTAGTGACATCTTCTATTTGAGGGTTTACCAGCTTATACCAAGTTCTTCGGCATCTGTTTCCAAGCTTATACCAAGTTCTTCAATATCTGTTGCCGAGATTGAACCTCATCCTCTATAAGTTTTGTGAACATGGTCATTATTTTCACCAACCTCTTTCTAGTATTGCCAATCTTCCTCTTTGTTTTGATCACTTAATTATGGTGTTGTTTTCCTTTAATTAATTTTTGGATATTTTTTTCTGAATTTAAGCAAGTGCTTGGTAGTTTTTATGTTGATTTTAAAGTGTTGTATTGACAACAAGACATGGTTATTTATGTTTGTTTTATGTTAAGTTATTTATTTGGGAAATTTGGATATTTTGTTTTATTTGTTAATATTCTTCGTTATATTGGTTATTTCCAAGTTGTGTCCACATGTAAACATATTCACGCCGAGTAATACTCTTGAAATTAGTGGGTAATCATCAAAAAAATGGGAGATTGTGAATCCTAAGTTTTCGGGCGTGTGGTGGGCTTGTGTATTACAAGTTGTTTTATTTGGGTCAGTATATTTTTCCTTATTTTCGTATTTAATTGGGACTTGATGTGATTTTCGAAAAAGACTCGTGTTGTCACGGGTTGCCATATTTGGTATTCAAAACTAACTCTCGGAAGCTTGATTAGTCAAGTTTGTTGAGGTGGAGACACGAAGGTTGGTTGTATTATACCATAATAGAAACAGTTCGGAGATGGGAACATGAAGCTAGCCGATGTTATCCTACAATGGCTAGAGAGGTACGATTTATGCCTCTGGGCTATCCTTTTCGTCCTACGAGCACGTAAGGAATTTCAGTACTACCAATTACACCAACAAATCATAATTTTTTGGGGCCTGTGGTGGGTTTGTGGATTACCCAAGTTGTTGTATTTGGGTCATTATTTCTCGACCTATTTTCATATTCGAAAATTGGAACTTGACCTGATTTTCAGAAAAAACTAGGTAGAATTCAGGAGCGAGTTATATACATGGTTAGGATTTCGAATTGTGAATTCTCTCATAATTAAGTTGAAGCTCACTGAATTAATATAAACATTAATTTCCGAAAATATAGGATATGGTTTGGATCGATTCAAATTCTTTTAAATACCAAGCTTGATTGTCTAGTGTTAACATATTATTTTAGAGAATATAGATTGAGTTGGAATCATTCTCCTCATTGTATTTAAAAGATTGTATTTGGGAGCCAGTGCAAGTGAGAAAGAGTTGTACATATAGAACAAGGGAGGCGGATAGATTAGTTTCTTCGGTTCTGCATTGCAAAGGGTTCAAGGAAAAACGAATTCTAGGAGTCACTACAACAGAAACGGTTAAAATTTACTGCCATTTCCGGTCAATCTTAGTTTTTTTGATCGGATGTGGTCAATTTAGTTATTTTTGAGCGGAATAGCCGGTCAGTCATAGCTTAGTGGATTTTAGCTGTCTCCGGTCAAGTTAAATTTGTTATTTTTGACCGAATAAATCTGACCGGTTAGTATTGACCGTTTAATTTTGACGGTCATTTTTGACCGTTTTCGGTCATTTTTGTCTGCTGTTTTCAATGTTTTAATTTTCATGAATTTTTCTTGTAGTGAGTCAAGCTGAAGGAATTGAGAGGTTCTGAGCAACATATTGCAAGGGGAAGTTATTGTCCAAGCTGTTAGAGTCGGCTCAATTTGCAAGTGATAATAACAATCTCTTTGAGTGACTCCCTTCAAAAGAGATATATTATTATTTTGTAATTATTGAATTTTAAAGTAATAATATACTATTATGTACTAAGTTGGTACCGGACAAACTTGATATAATTTTGTTAATTTAAAAATAGTAAGCCATGCTAGAGAATCGTTTAATAACGTTAGCTATAATAGTTGGTAAAAGATAACAATAGTGAAAATTCGTTATATATATAAACTGGGATTCATTTACATTAAATAAAACTAAAATTCAAATATATATTTGGCAAATACGTGTATTAATATAAATAATATAATATGTATATATATATATATATATATATATATATATATATATATATATGTACATATCCTTAACTGAACAGAGAACATAAATATCAATCGAATAAAATGAGATATTATAATGGTAAAAATCCAATTCTTCATTTTTGAATATGATTATGTATATATATTGAAGAGTATTCTGCATTGTATGATTCAATTTAATTTTTTAAATAATGGAAACGAAATCCATAAATTGGTCACGTATAAAATATTACAGTATTCAATTTTGTTTGCAAAAGACAAATTTGGAAAAGAATAATTTTATTATGGATATGATTTGGCTAACTATAATTTTTTATACTTTAAAGAAAAGAAGCTTAATCTATACATACATGAAATTTTCGATAATACAATAACTATTAACTTTTTCTATTATGATTATAGTATAAATTTTGAGAGTTTAAATTAATTACTAAAGGTGAATCAAGCTTTATTTGTCCTCTTGAACCCCTTAATTTTAATTCATGTTTTGTATACAATTTGTGTATATAGAGGCCAAGTATTATGTCGCATTGAAAATTTATTATAATTGAGCCTCATCTTTGATGGGAGTTTCTTCTTTTCCTATTTATGTATATACAACCCATCTATTATATATGTTAGGCCTTGAATGATTATAATAACTAAGTGCAATATCATCACATTCAATTTTTTTTGTTGGACTCTGATTGCATCTTTTATGTCTGGAAATATCTCTATATTCCAATTTCATAGTCACTCTGTTTTCATTAAGAATTATTTATGCTAAATTTCAATTTTGGCTATTGTTTTTCATTTCCAAGAACTGATGATGCTGTTGATGAAAATATAAATAAAGTATATATATGTCAAATGCACATTGGGTGAGGGTGTTGGGCCACGAATAATGGATACTAGTTGATTCAATCTTAATAGTCTCCAAAGGAAGTGCCCTTTTTCTATAATAAGTCTGGTGATATAGTTTCATAAACAATGAAGAATATGGTTTACAAGACTTTATTAGGTACTTTCCCATTTCACACCAGCAATTTTAACATAGAATGTGGCCAAGACGTCTTATAATTTTTCCCACAAAAGTTGAAAATATAAATAAAAAAACCACATATTAGAAATTAATGAAATGAATTAGCAAGTTTTGTGATGTTACATATATATGAAGAGACACCTTTGTTAAAATGTTAATAATTTATATATGTTGTACGTTTGGATGCACTTTGAGAGAATTTATAAGATTAGAACAAGAAACTATTCATTTTGTAGCATAATATTTTTGGGAAAAAAGGTCAATAGCTAATATGACTCCTTTATATGGTCATCTTAATTAGTTGTTTCTATTCGACAAAGAATATGGTTAATAATAAACCAATGATAAAGATGAATAAGTTATATCAAAGTTTATTTGAGATTTATGATACATTTAACCTCAAACGTGGATATACTAGTCTAGTAATGGCAACATCTTCTCTGTCGGTGTTTTCCGAGCTTATACAAGGCTCTTCCTTCAACATTTGTTTCCGAGTCTTAGCATCTGTTGTGGAGCTTGAACATGAACATGGTGATTTTTACAGCTTTATGCTCATAAATTCATTTGGAAACAAATGTTAAACAAATTTAGATTACCTAAGAACATATATATCTACTCATTGGTATTTATTTGAAGGAGCTATTTTGTATAAGATCTTTAATTTTTTTTTTTATTAACTAAAACCTTAATGGGTTTGTTTTAGGTTTGGAGTTTTGGTTTCAAGTTATTCAAAAGCAAAACAAGATTGAAAGGCATACACACACACACACCCACACACCCCCCCCCCCCCCCCCATATAAGTGTTAATACTATCTAATATGAAAAATGGTCAATTAGGTAATTAGTGACTTATATAATTGGTGTCTTGTTTATTAAATCTTTAAAACTATAATAAGAATAGTTTAAATAAATTCATTAAAATTTTTTGAGTTTAAAATAACTTTTTTAATTATAAAAAACTTAAAAGCAATTTTATAACATAATTTTTTTAGGTTCATATGTTGCACCTATATATAGATATATATCCCTTATGGAAATGTGCTACTTATTGTAATACTAACCAACTTGAGATGCTAATGGAACAGTAAATCCTCACCATCTTTCATATACTCATGAGTCTAGAATACAAATACGTGAATCATCAAATCATGATCAACTTTCTTGTAAGATGGTGAGGCTCATCAAATAAATATTTGTAACATCAAATATCCTCTAATAGCAATATACTTTTCCAGATTTAAACTCCCCATGAAAAAAGCAACATACAAGAGTATAACATTAACAATGACAATAATCATAATAAAATAAAGAAATGAATATAATTCAAAAATAGTCTTCATTAGATTCAAACATAAAATTAGTCTTGTCTAACAAAACACATACACAAACTAGTTGTAAACATAAACCAAAATGACCAACATTCCATAATTTTTAAAGTTCGGAACAAGATAATCTAGTGTGTTCAATATCGATTGTTAACGGTATACAACTAGTGGTTTAGCCTTAATATCAAATAAGATGACTTAAAAGACTTGTTGCTATTAAAATTTAACTCCACGACATATCACATAATTGTAAAATAACACCAAAGTCGTTTAGTGGCACATTTGTCAAATTTTGGGGTTTCGCAAGAGTGTTTGCATCTAGGAGTGTAGAATCTGAAACTTTGAATGGTGAACTAACTTCAAAAACAAGAGAGATCTCATCGAGGGTTGTTGTAGTTGACAGAGAACTTCCAATTTTATTTCATGTAGTCTATAATACAACACGAACCTCGAGCACACGCGGCTCACCGGGGTTATTTGCTAAAGCACACCCACTAGCCAAACCTCTAATAAGGGGCGGGTGAGAAAAGTTGAGTTTGGCACAATCATCATGTATGATACGAGCCATCCTATCATATGATAAGGCTACTGCAACATCTAAATCATAGGTACAATTACAAATCCTTTCAATTCCTTTTTTTTTAAAAAAAAATTTTGCACTCCACCTGCCTAAAGGCACTCTCTGCACATCTCTATACTTTCCGCCTGAGGTTGGAGAGCCATCCGTGGTTGAACATATTAGAAAAACATATGAGATTCTAACATTTTATCAAATGTACGTCATAAGCTTGTTTGAAAAAAGTTTTGGCAAACATCTTCGTAATTCCCCGTTTTAAGTATAGTTATATTATCAGGTTGACTAATAAAGTATATATATATATATATATGAGTATATTACCACGGTGACTAATAAAGTATATATGTTTTGAGTATTTTAATTACTCAAATCGATGTATTTATTGGTAAATATTACTATACTTAAAAGGGGGGAATTGCCAAGATGTTTGGAGGAAGTTTTTTCAAAAAACTTATAACGTACATTAGATAAAATGTTAGAATATCATATTTTTTGCTAATATGTTGAACTATACGGATGGTTCTCCAAACACAAGCAGAAAGTACGGAGGTGTGCAAAGAGTGCCTTTAGGTAGGAGGAGTGCCAAAGTTGAAAAAAAAAGGAATTAAAAGAATTTGTAATTGTACTTATGATTCAGATGTTTAAGTAGCCTTATCATATGATAGGATGGCTGGTATCATATAAGATGATCGTGCCAAACTCAACTTTTCTTACGCGTCGCTTATTAGAGGTTTGGCTAGTGGGTGTGCTTTAGTAAATAACCCGGTTGAGCACCCTGTGCTCGAGGTTGGTGTTGTAGTACACACTACATGAAATAAAATTGGAAGTTCTCGGTCAACTACAACAACCCTCGATGAGATCCCTCTTGCTTTTGAAGTTAGGTCACCATTTAAAGTTTCAGATTCTACACTCCTAGATGCAAACACTCATGCGAAACCACATAATTTGACAAATGTGCCACTAAACGACTTTTGTGTTCTTGAAGAATTATATCTGATATGTTATGGAGTTAATTATTGAGGTTTTTAACAATTTTTATTTGGTATTAAGTCTGATCCACTAGTTTTCTACCATTAACCATCAACATTGAGCTTACTAGGCTTTCTTTTTCCTAACTTTTGAAATATTCAAACTTTGTGGGATGTTGGTTATTTTGGCTTAGGTTTGCCCCTAGCTTGTGTATGTGTTTTGGCGGAAAAGACTAAATTTATGTTTATATGTAATGAAGACTATTTTTGGATTATATTCATTCGTTTTAGTTATTTTGATTATTGTTGTGATTAATATCATACTCTCTCGTGTTGCTTTCCTTCATGTGGATTTGAAATATAGAAGTGTATATTGCTAGTAAAGGATATTTGATGCTACAAATACTAATTCAATGAACGTTAAGATCTAACAAGGAAGCTGCTCATCATTTGATGTTTGACATCATTAGTGTTCTCCACTCATTAGTATCTCAAAGTTGAATGGTGACCTAACTTCAAAAGCAAGAGGGATCTCACCGAGGGTTGTTGTAGTTGACCGAGAACATCCAATTTTATTTCAAGTAGTCTGTACTACAACACCAACCTCCAGCATACGTTGCTCACCGAGGTTATTTGCTAAAGCACACCCATGGGCCAAACCTCTAATATGCCACCGGTAAGAAAAATTGAGTTTGGCACAATCATCATGTATGATACCAGTCATTCTGTCATATGATAAGGCTACTTCAACATCTCAATCATAGGTACAATTAAAAATCCTTTCAATTCTTTTGTTATTTTCAATTTTGGCACTCCACCTGCCTAAAGGCACTATCTGCACACTTCTGTACTTTCTGCGTGAGGTTGGAGAACCATCAGTGGTTCAATATATTAGCAAAAAATATAAATTCTAACATTTTATCTGATGTACGTTATAAGCTTATTTGAAAAAACTTTGGGCAAACATCTTGGTAATTCCCCCTTTTAAGTGATGTACAGAGGCGTGCACAGAGTGCTTTTAGGTAGGTGGAGTGCCAAAATTGTAAAAAAGGAAATAAAAGGATGTGTAATTGTACCTATGAATTAGATGTTGAAGTAGCTTTATCATATGATAGGATGGCTGGTATGATACATGATGATCGTGCAAAACTCAACTTTTCTCACCCGCCCTTTATTAGAGGTTTGGCTAGTGGGTGTGCTTTAGCAAATAACCTGAGTGAGCAGCCTGTGCTCGAGGTTGGTGTTGTAGTACACACTACATGAAATAAAATTGGATGTTCTCCGTCAACTACAACAACCCTCCATGAGATCCCTCTTGCTTTTGAAGTTAGGTCATCATTCAAAGTTTCAGATTAAGGCTGGGCCACTAGTTTTCTACCATTAACCATCAACATTGAGCATACTAGGTTTTCTTTTTCCTAACTTTTGAAATATTCAAACTTTGTGGAATGTTGGTTATTTTGAATGAAAATAATAAGTTAAACAAAGCAATATTTCAACTGTACAACTTTACATATATATTAAGATGTTAAGATTAAGGGATTTATGTGATGCTAATAGAAATTAAAAAAAATATTAATTATATCATGTATCGTATTGTAATAGTCAAATAAACTCTCTTAGGTGTCTCCTCTATGCTATACATAACAATTTTGAAAATTATTTCTTGAACGATACAACCATACAGGATTTTAGAATATAAGTATTTTAATGATATAAAATAATATAAAAAAGTTTTAAAATGTTTTGTTATGAACTTTTTTCTTTCTACTACAAAAAATACTACTCACCTTAATTTAGGGATAAATTATTTATTATTTTCAGTACTCCTTCCATCCCATTACATATGCTCCTTTGATCATTTTTGACACTTAATTTAAGGAAAGCATACAAAGTTAATTTCCATTATGATTGTGTGAATTTATTTTTGAAGAACAAACTTAAGTATGCGTTTTTTCTCACAAGAAAAAAATTCAAAAAATCACAAAAGTATACACTCTATCAATACACACTAATAATGAAATGTTGAAATAATTTTAAATTTAGTTGTTATTTAAGTATTTGGTTTATGTGTTTTTGAATTTAATGTTTGAACCTTGATGTTAATTAGCATGTACTAGGAGCAAGAATAAGGCAGATGTAGTTGAGGGTTTGTAGGAGTTAGTGGATGAGTGTTAGTAGTTTGAACTAGTCTGGGTTGTTTCTATTTGTTCTCCTATTTTCATGCCACCACCTTGGGTGTTAAAAATAAATAATATATTTTTGACTATTAAAATGATAGAAGTATGTGAGAGTTTCTAGAAGGGAAAATAGAATTTTTTGCCACTCAACTTATAGTGTTTTTAGAAACTTACCACCCAACTAATTTTTTTATTCTTTTAGTCACTTATGTTAGGTTTGGTTTTATTTTTAGCCACCAACTTAGGTTTGGATTTGATTACCAGAATTATGATAATTTTTTTGTCACTAAACTTATTGCGTTTTTAGAAACTAACCACTGAACTATAATTTTTTTATTTTACTCACTAGTGTTAGATTTAGCTCTTTTTTTTGTCACTGAAGTTAGGTTAAGATTTGATTATTAGCATTACATTTTATGTGTATCATTATTAAAATATAGTGGTAGTCGGTAATATTTTGATGATTTGATATATGTTTGTATTTTTATATGTAGTACTTTTTATGTCTTCAAGGTCGCTTACCTTGGATGATAAGAATTTTACACGCATTATATAGCCTTTAAAAGATGTAGTTTCATATATAACTTTATTTTTTTCTTCCGAATGAAAATTCAGCGTTTGAATTTTTACACACAAAAATAAGTTATGAAACTATGTTTTATAAGAATCTTAAATACATGCTAAGCACTAGAGAAAATTTGTAAACTAATGAGAAGGACGGAGGGAGTAATAATAATATAAAATGATGCATTATATATAGAGGACAATCATTGAAAATTAAGTTTTCTCCTCTATTTATTTATCTCGAAAATTGTAATAAGATAAAGTTATTAAAATTTTTGAAGATAAATTTAAGAAAGATCTTAGACTGAGCTAGTCCATTGAAAGTTTAATAGCGAAAGATGATGCGTCATATCACTCAATTACACTTTATCTTATGAGAGAGGGTGAATTGTTTGAAGTCATTGATTTCATATTCATGATTTATTGAATTTTTAGAATCTAATTACTATTATTCCTGATTTTAATTTTTCATCGGCTCATTTTATATTACTATTGCTATATATATAAGGATATAAACATACGACACAAAAACTTGAAGAATAAACACCATGAGGAGAGAGAGAGTTAGAGAGAGAGAGACAAGAGGAGAGAGACTTTTCAAATTTCAAATTCAAATTTGTCAACGTGCCATCGGAGATTGGCCGGAATCCACACAAGGATAGTAAATGGTATCAGGTAGCAAGACACCCAGTTACAAGGAAAAGAGTTTACCTTCCACAAGAAGAACCTGACCAGTTGAACAGCAAGCAAGAAGGAACAAAATCCTATGTCCAAGCACTACTACATACACCACAGGAAATCAAAGCCTCGGCACCACGATTGGGCAGAAAGCAGGGAATAGAGGAATCGAAACCGTCTACTCAATCTATAAAGGTACAAAGCAGTACAAATGACCCTATCAAGAGCAAGATTTCCAAAGCGGGCTGTACATCGGTTCTTATTAGTAACCTTCCAGATGTTATTGATCAGCGTAATATTTGGATAGCCCTCAATAAAAATCGTCAGATCAAGGATATCATATTACCCAGGCAACGCAACAGATTCAATAACAGAATTGGTTTTGCGGTGGTCCCAAACATCCAGGCAGCAAATCAATTGATTGCATCTTGTAATGGAATTTGGTTAGCATGTAAACAAATTAGGCTAACCTTGGCTGCACAATCCAGCAACAAGGATTATGTTAACAAAAACATAAAGCAAGCAAGTCAACCGAAATTTCCACATAAACACAAAACCAAGAAGCAAGCGGAGAATGCACACTCGGAAAACAGGGAGGATTTAGTTCAACAGCCAAATTTCAGAACAATCCAATGCACAATACAACCCTCTTGCCAGGAGATGCTCAGTCGTAGTTTCATTGGACTCACAGAGGAACCTATAGGAGAAGACACTATGCGCGAGAAATGCATTCTTAGGGGTTACAATCAGGTATCGATTCGACGACTTTCTCCTAGAAAATTTCTACTCACATTTAGCTCTGATGGGGACAAAAGATTAGCCGCTAGCGGGATTCTGGATTTGTTTTCCACCTTGGCAGAGGTAGAAGACTCAGATTTAATAGTCCCACGCACTACCTGGATTCTCTGTGATGGTCTGCCGCTGTCAGTATGGAATCGAAGTGCATGGGAAGCTATCTTAGGAGACTGGGGAACCTTGGTTACGGATTTCCCTAGCCACATGGACATCCCTACACATCTCAATGGTAGAATTTGTATCATGACTCATAAAGTGATTCCAATAGATGAAACTCTTAAAGTCATGATTGATGGGAAGGGATATTGGATTAGAATCAAAGAGACAGATTTGACATACGGGTGGAATGAGGGTAGATCCGCTACTCTGTCACAACCTCCCTCTTCATTTCATAACCTCTCTGCTAGTAATACATCTGGGGAGTTAAAAGTGCAGGAAAACTCCACAGGAAAAGACGTTTTAGAGAGCAGACATGATAGTAGCACAATTGGTGCACTTCCATGCCAACCAGTAGAGGAAGTGACTTCAGCAGAAGAAATATCGGATTTTTCCAATGACAAATGGCATGTTAGGGGCAATATTAATACCTCCTCTTCCGATATCAGTCAAGGCTCCGGCCTATTCTCAGACCTCCTAGAGAAAGCATATGTGGAAGCGGCAATGAATTCACCACGCGGGGACAAAATATACTTCTTTGAAAACAGATGGCAAGAGGAGGAGGAAGTTGCGGAGAATTTCGAAAAGTTGAACTTAGGCAAAAAGCGAGGCAGACCTAAGAAAATCATAAAGCTGAGAAATGCATTTGACTTCAAATGTTCCCGAAAGAAAATGAAACGACCTGCTAAAACCAGACCTCCTCAAAACAACAGAATGACTCAAAATGGTGACAGGCCCCAGGCTAAGAGAAGGACTACAACAAAACGTGCAGAGTCAAAGGGGAAACAAATTATAGAAAATGGGAAGGATTTAGCTCATCAAATCTTGGAATCAGCTGAACTTATGGGGTTAATTCTGCAAGAAGACAAGCAGCAGGCTTACGAGAAAATTCAACAGATAGTCATGGAATCTAGCTCCATGGGCCAGGTATAATTTTGTTGTTTATGGATAGAGTCAAATTACTAAGTTGGAACTGTAGAGGCATTAATAATGCCGTATCTAGAAAGAAAGTGAGAGAATTACTCAGTGCAACTCAAGCAGATATTCTCTGCTTACAAGAGACTAAGTGTGAGGATTGGACAACAGCCCTACAAGATTCTATCTGGGACAGCAAATTCCATGATTGGATTACCGTAAAATCTGAAGGTTTGTCGGGAGGTGTAGCTCTCTCATGGGACTCTACCTTGATTAGTTGCCAAGATTACTCTTGTGAACAAAACTGGATTTGGTTCAAAGGAGTTTATCGTTCACAATTGTTCTCTTGTATCAATCTTTACATGCCTCATAAGAAAAGGGTAAGATTGAAAGTATGGCAAGACTTATCCAATATCATGAATATATGCAACACTGTACCAACATGCATAATTGGAGATTTTAACTGTATTCTTAGCCCAGATGACAGAATCAATTGTCATTATAGAGAATCAGATACAGATGAATTGAAAGCCTTCTTAGATAACACAAATATGTGGGACGTCCCCATGATTAAGGGAGAATTCACCTGGTTTGGCCCTCAAGGCAGATGCAGTCGCTTGGACAGGGCGCTAATCTGTTCTCTTTGGAGAGAATCTGGAACTTGGTCATTGGAATCGAAAGGTAGAAAGTCTTCAGATCATGCAGCCATCTTGTTAAGTCAATCTTCAATTAATTGGGGAAGCAAACCGTATAAAGTTTATAATGTTTGGCTCGATAGAGAAGACTTCACAAATTTTATCTTCTCGCATTGGGATCTGTTGAACAATTCCAATCTCTCCTTACATGGTAAGCTTAGATCCCTTAGGCTATCTATCAAAGAATGGTTCCAGGTTAATGGTAACTCTGCTAGCTCTATCAAGTCTCTCGAGGCAAAACGAGATGCTTTAGCGCCTATAGTAGGAGAGGAGGAAGAGAAGAAGAAAATCTCTCATCTCTTGCAAGAAGCATATATGGAAGAGCTTCAAATGCTCAAACAGAAAGCGAAAATTAATTGGGACTTAAAAGGAGATTGTAATTCCAGATATTTCCACCAAATAGTGCAATATCGGATTAAGAGAAATCTAGGCAGGTTTCCTCCTGGCCTAAACTCATCGTTCATCTGTCTTATCCCCAAAAAAGAGCACCCTCAGGCCCCAACAGACTTTCGTCCAATTAGTTTAATCAATTGTTCCTTGAAAATTCTTTTAAAAACTCTTTCCTCAAGACTTAGTAAGTGTCTTCCAGATTTGATTTCAAATGTTCAAGCAAGATTTGTTAGAAATAGGCATATGATGGACAGCTATCTCATAGTGGAAGAAGTAGTTCACAGCATCAGAACAAAAAGAACAGATGGCTTCATTCTTAAATTGGATTTCGAAAAGGCTTTCGATTCAGTCAATTGGCATTTTCTCTTCTCTTTGATGGATTCATTTGGTTTTGGGGATAGATGGAAAATGTGGATCAAGACAATATTGGAAAGCACTCGAATGTCAGTTCTGATTAACGGGAGCCCAACCAAAGAATTTGGTATGTCCAGAGGGCTGCGTCAAGGAGATCCGTTATCTCCTCTTCTATTCAACCTGGTTGGAGAATTCCTTCACCTTCTGTTAGTAAAAGCTCAAGACCTGGGCTTCTTTAAAGGTCTACAGCTGGGAAACGGTCCTCTCATATCTCATGTGCAATACGCAGATGACACTGTTCTCATTTTTGAGAGATCATTAATATCTGATAAAGGTATCAAAATAATATTACTATTGTTTCAGATGTTGACAGGGCTTAAGATCAACTTCCACAAGAGTACTCTATATTCCCTCAACCCATCTAATGAGACAGCAGTTAGATGTGCAGAACTTCTAGGTTGTAAATGCAGTTCATGGCCCTTTACATATGTTGGCTATCAAGTTGGTTCCTCTTCAAATCGCAAGTCATTCTGGAAACCTATTCTTACCAAGGTCAAAACTAGACTAAGTCTATGGAAAGCTCATGTTCTAAATAAAGCAGGGAGGACAGTGCTAATTAAGTCAGTACTGAATTCCCTCCCTACACACTGGCTCAGTTCTCTTAAAGCTCCAAAGGGGGTGCTGTCATCCATTGATCAGATTCGTCGTAGGTTTTTCTGGAAGGAGCTTGATTCTTCTGATAATCCTGTCAAGAAAATGCACATGATTAAATGGTCAACAATTTGTGCTTCCAAACCCAATGGAGGGCTGGGATTAGGTTCTCTAATACGGAAAAATGATGCACTCTTGTCAAAGTGGTGGTGGAAATTTCAAAAGGATAAGGATAGTCTGTGGAGACAAGTGTTAATAGGCAAATATGGACCCGATTGTCTTAACCTTTTGAGGCGATCTGAGCAACAGCACCTTTACAGATCAATGTCCAATATCATGAAGAGCATAGTTAATATTTCCGAGGCTTGCTATACCAACTGCTGTTCTCCATACAACTTTGTATGATGTGTTGGAAATGGCAGACAAATAGATTTCTGGTTAGATAATTGGCACAGCTCAGGTATTCTGAGAGATCAGTTTCCTTTATTGTTCCTCAAAGTGAAAGATCAAAGCATTTCAATCAGTAACATGAAAATAGCATGGAGAACAGGAAATTGGAATAGCTTGTGGAGAATCATGCCTACGGTTGAAAATGCGTTAGATCTCAACACACTCTCTGACATCATAGCACAATTGCAACTAACGGAGAAGCCAGATGTTATCAAGTGGAAGAATAACAATGGTATCTTTTCGTCGGCATTAGCATATTCACTCTCTGATATTTCCCACCAAACAAATAACAGATGGACTACTCTGTGGAGTATTAAAATCCCTCATCGAATTAGACTTTTTCTCTGGCAAAGTGAACATCAAAGACTCCCCACTCTAGCCCTCCTGGAAAAGAGATCAATCATTAGAGATGCCACTTGCCAGTGGTGCTCACAGAGCGTAGAAACTCAAGAGCATCTTTTCTTTGATTGTCCTTTGGCAACTTTCAGCTAGTCAGTTTTCAAAAATTGGACTAATTTCTTGCTCCCTTCCTTCTCGGAATTCCACTCAATTTCTCAATGTTTTGCAAATGTAAGAGCAAAAAATCGAAGCCCAATTTCGGACATCTGTTTGGCATCTGTGTTCTGGTCCATTTGGTTGGCCAGGAATGATTTAATCTATAAAAACTCTAGAATTAGCCTCGCTTGCCTAGAAGTTGCTATCAAGTACAGAGCTTATCATTGGGCCAAGTTAACAAGTCTAGTGTCCAAAAACCTAGAAAGCATTTGGGCCTTGGCTCCGGGCCAGGCTGTAAAAATTCAAGCTAAAAGAGAGCTTGGACTTCTACTAGACCACTGGTTGAATATGTACAGTTATGTGGGCTTCATTGATGGCTCGTTCTCTAAAACCCAACAAAATGGTATTGGAGGTTTTCTTATTAACTCAGCAAAGCGGGTTAAGCTTTTATTTTTAGGTCCAACTACCACGAATTCTAGCTATGAGGCGGAGGTGAATGCTCTAGTTGTAATGATTAAGCACCTGGACAATAACTGCAGTAATATAAATCACTGCATTTTATTCTCAGACTCTGCGGAAATGGCTCATAATTTCCTCAAGTTTAAACGAGGCTCGTACTGGGATTCTCCTCTCTCTCATTTAAAAGATGTATCGTTTGTGCAGCATGTCAATGTAATTTTCATCTCCAGACATTTAAACAACACAGCTGATTGGCTAGCGAGAGAAGGCGCCAAAAATTCTCATTTTCTAGCCGCCTGGTTTTAAAGTCCCTTGGTGGTTTCAACGAGCTATTTAAGAAAGATTATGATGATTTCTTCTCTTAGCAGCTCTTATAGTTGACTTCAGCAACCTCCCATTGGCCACCCTCTTGCAGTTGGAAAGTCTGACATTACTCATTAATTACAAAGCTTTGGCGTGTTTTATCCTGAGATTCTCACCCAATGCATGCTCAGATATGCCTACAAATTGCATGATTTCAGCTAGGTTTTCTTCTCCTTATATCTCTAGGGCTAATTATTCCCTGACTCATGCATTCAAGTCCAGAAGGGTAGAAACCCTATTTCTTCAGTATAAATAGAGCCAACCTTTAGTGAGTCCTCACAACCCAACTCTGCTATACCTTCCCTCATTGTGCTCTCATGGCCTCTCACTGGATCGCCCCCAACCCCGGATCTCTCAAAATCAACACCCATGGCGTTTGGTCAAGCATCCCCTCTGACATTGGGAACCACTCAGGCATTGGAGCGGTTTACCGCGACTCGAATGGCACGCTGAGCCATGTCACGGTTGGCACTATTCCGTTCCTGTCCAGGCTTGGAACTCAGCTATGGGCGATTTACGCCCCTCTCAGGCGAGCAATGATCAAGGGGTACTCCTCGGTCATTCTCGAGACTGATAACTACCAAGCTTATCGTGTCATCAGGGATTTTCAGCATGGAGCTCCAGCTGAGGTGTTCGACATTGTGTCCCAGATCGACATTCTTCTGAAGGACCGCCGCTGGACTTGCGTTATCGCGTATGTTTACCCAGCTCGCAACCATGTGGCTCGTTTCACTGCTCGCCTGGGCAAAGATGTAGCTGACAGGTTGTACACCTTGAACCGAATGATTGGACCATTGGAGGAGCTCGTGGACTGGGATATGGGTCTCGGTGTAGACCACCCAGACTTCATGGACGTTGTGCTTCCAGATGAAGCCCCGGACCCGGTGAACTTTGATGTGGCGCTAGGCATTGCTGATCAGGTTGATGGATTGGCTCTCGGGCAGCTTCATTTTCAGGGAGGCATGGCTCCAGCTGCCATGCAGGGCGGTGCTCCAGCCTCTCAGCCGATGGAAAATGGTGGCATGCATGCTAATGCAGCTACAGGGATGGTGGATGAAGATGCAGTTGGGCCTCAGGATAGAAACGATCCAACCAACCCTGAGGGATACTGGCTTCTTGTTTGCTGGTGACTCTCCTCTGGAAGATGTCGACTAAGATGCAGCAGTTTACTACCCAGCCTTTTAGGACTTCCTCCAGTTTGTAGTTATATGTTTCGAACTGGAGTTAATAATTTATCATGTTCCCAGGTCGCAGTAGTTTTAGGACGAGTATCTTCAGTATCTGTCGTTTAGGTTTGTTTGTCTGGCTGGGCTATGCTTAGGTTTCTATGTAACTTGTTCTCCTCCTCCTCGTTGGGAGCTGGATGTTTTAATAAAAGTGTGCTTTTCAAAAAAAAAAAAAAAAAAAACATACGACACATCATCAAAATATTAGATACTATCACTATGTATAAATGATGATACAAAAAATTATCATAATGCTAGTAATCAAATCCAAACCTAAGCTGGTGGCTAAAAACCAAACCAAACCTAACATTAGTGACTAAAAGAATAAAAAAATTAGTTGGGTGGTAAGTTTCTTAAAACATTATAAGTTGAGTGGCAAAAAAATCTATTTTCCCTTTCTAGAATAACGGTGGTGCATGTATTAGTATATTTCTATGTCCAATGTATTGGTCTAGATACATGTAGTCTCTAGAATGTTCAAGTGAAGTCTTTTGGAGTCTAAGAATTATCTAGCAATTAAGTAAGTGTGTAGATTCTTCTATGGGGTCCTATATAAAGCCTTGTACCAAGTCATTTCTAATAAAGTAAAATTTCAAGTAATACACTTCTTCTCCTAGATAGTATTGTGTGAGTTTTAGTGAGATCCTTTCTTCCAACAAATTGGTATCAAGAGCCAAAGGTTATACTTGTCTTCAAAGATGTCTTGTGTGGCGTAAAGAAGAAGGAGATCATGGGAAATGGAATGTATCCATGGCAAATGGCAAAGTTCACCAAAGAAAATTATGAGAATTGGTGCATTTGTATGAAGGCAGTCCTTGGAGCACATGATGTGTGGGAAATTACGGATAAAGGATTGGAGGTGCCCGAAAATGAAGCAAATTTGAATGAAATTCAAAACGATCAACCTTAAGCCCAAAGAATGAAGGATCAAAAGGCGATCATGATCATTCATCAATGTTTGGATGAGTTATGATAAAAAGTGGCTTCCGCTACAACATCAAAGAAAGTTTGGGATACTCTCAAATCTTCTTTTAGTGGAGATGCTAAAGTAAACAGAGTTCGGTTACAAACACTTCGTGACGAATTTGAGGCCTTGCGAATGAAGGAATCCGAACTAATCTCGGATCGTTTTTCAAGGGTCTTGACCGTTGTTAATGAAATGAAAAGTAATGGAGAAGAGGTAAGTGATGTTCGTGTTATTGAAAAGTTCTTCGTTCACTTGACTCTAAATTTGATTACAAAGTCGTTGCAATTAAGGAGGCTAAAGATATAGATGAAATAACTATTGATGAGCTTATGGGATCACTACAAGGCCAAGAAGAAAAAATATTAAAAAAGAATGAGTAGATTGAACAAGAATTACAGGCAAAATTATCTTTCAAAGATAATGATGGAAGATACAGAAGGAGTCAAAGAGGTCATGGACGAGGACGTGGAAGAGGATTTCTACATGGACAAGGAAGAGGATGTGGCCAACAAAGGGAGGAAAATCAAAACGATGAAAGATTGTACGAGATAAGAAATTCAAGAGGTCGTGAAAGAGGTAGATATATTCCAAGGTATGACAAATCAAATTCTAAGTGTTATAGTTGTCAAAAATACGGTCACTATGCTTCCGAGTGTCGCACTTCAAAATATCAATTAAGTTGAGGAGAAAGCTAATATTGTGGTTGATAAAGGCAACGAAACCACTTTGCTTCTAGCTAGCACAAAAAGGAAAAGAAAATCGTGGAAACAATCTACGATATCTTGATAGTGTATCTTTTGCTAACGTCTCCCATGTGCTAATTAAATTTGCCAACGGGATGTGGGTAAACTCTCCTCCTACTATTTAGTTTTCTACTACATTTTCTTTGCATTTGTTTAACCTTAGGGATGATAATAAATGAAGGTATGAATTCCAAATGCAATATGGATCCATCGGTTGGTTTGTTGGTGCAACACTCGGGTATATGCACAAGGTGACGAGAATCAGAGAGTAATTGCTTGCATTGGTGATGGCAGCTTCCAGGTAATTATCTCTTCTTACAAGCCTTCAATTATTTGTGATAGTTATATGGTTCATAAAAATCTTGGTCCTAATTGATATATGCTTCATTTTAATTACAAGTGCGCGCTAGGTCATACCATCTGGAATTGAAGAACAGGGTCAAGTGAAAAACTTAAAGCCCTAAGATTCTTGTGGCGCATTAGAATAAAGAAGTTGTTCGCGACGGTGATATATATCAATCTAACTAAAAAAAACGCAAGTGATCAAATTAGTTTTGTATCTAGTTTTTAGAATTTGGAATTATGTAAATACTTTGGTTTCGAGGACAAGTTATATTTAAACCATTCTGTCAAATATAAATAACTATGGTTAAGACCTAACCTATTGTGGCTATGCTTTCATACTACAGTTTTTATTTAGTAAACAAGGTCACATTTAGAAGATGAAAGTGTTGTTTGAAAACCTAAATTACAATGGCAGTTAAAACTAAAACTATGGTGTAAAGACCTTTCAGACAACGTTAACCATAATTATTTTAACAAAGTATTCTGGTTTAGTTACAAGACTTGTGGTTCAACTGCTTGTCTAACAAAGTCTAAGATACCAAATTTTTTTATAACATGTTGTGGCTATGCTTTCAAATAACATGGTACTAAAATAACCGTTGTTTGAAGTAGTTATTAAATGAACTTTGGCACTCTTGCTTGACATCTATTGACAGTTGTCTATTTGGTCAAATCATTGCTTGTATTTTTTTGTATTTGTTTCCAACAACAGTAGTGCATATTAAAACTATTGTTTCTTTTACATTTCAACAAGCACCGTAAAATAATTGTGTTTCTTCGTTCTAGTAAGGGTTCCTCAACTGTTGTCTCTCTCAATCACACGGCTCCTCCATAGTCAACGGAAAATTCACATACAAGGCAATAGTGAAAAACAATTGTATGAGCTTGTTTTTCTTGTAGTGATGTGAGATGACCACTTGATTCTATTTAAAATATAAAAATTTACAAAATATATATGTGAATTAAATATAATATGCAAAAGTAACAAGGTATTCAATATTTTAATATTTTTTATTGTATAGATTTAAATACCTCCTATATTTTCGCTTTTAAATAATTATATGAGATTACAAAATTTAAATATTTTAAATTTATAAAATAAATTCATGAAATTTAAAAAATCAAAATATTCAACATTTGGTTATTTTGGTTTATTTAGTTTACAAATATCCGATAGATATTTATTATTTTGTAAGTTTGTGAAATTACGAAATAAAAAATAAAATTCATATAATGCTCCGCTTGGTTAGTATATATATTATACGATTTAGTTTTAAAATTTCTAGGAGATTTTGTTGAGTTTTTCTCAATTTAATTTTTAAAAAAATTTGGTTGACAACTATATTATACAATATTATTTCCTGAAAATTATTATGTGCAAAATTATCTACCATAAAATATTTTAGATCATTGTTTACAAATTTAATATATAATATTGTTTTAGTTGACATCATGTATATATGATATTAACTCTACTTTGGATTCACTTTCATTGACAATTTTCTTATATAGGAAGGGATCAATTTCATGACAGGTCACATAAGCAGTGGCGTGAGAGGGCAAGAAGCCTTTCACAACACTTAAATTTTCTTTCTTTACCATTACAAATTTGTTTCTCAAACTTTATATATGACAAGTGTGTATACTAATACTTATTGAAGAAGATAGTTACTAACATCTTCTCTTTTTTTAATTCAAAAACAATATGGTTAAAAATTATATTACAAGGGTAATATGAACCGCATGTGTATGAAATTAGAAAATGTAGCTCAAAATTTGAATATTTTATATTATTGCTTCAATAAAATCCCCAACTTAGATTGTTGCATCTAATTTTGTGTGGGTGTTAGTTAACTCTCTATGAGTGGGCAATGCCCAAAAGACATATATGGTATGAAGTCAAGGTAATTGGTTGCAAAATAAGCAAAAGATATATGGTATATACATTGGAAACCTAATGTCATGTCAAAATCACAGACTATGGAGACCTCTAGTTTTGTGATGTTACATATATATGAAGTGACACCTTTGTTAACAGGTTAATCATTAATATATGTTGTAGTTCTCCATGCCCTTTGAGAGAATTTATGAGGTTAAAACACGAACTATTCATCTTGCAGAATAATCTTTTTGGGCAGAAAGGTGTGTAGCTAATATGACTCCTTTATATAGTCACCTTAGTTAATGTTTTTACTTCACAAAGGATTTCCTTAATAATAATCTAATGATTAAGAGGAAATAATTATATACAAGTTTATTTGAGATTTATGATACCTTTAAGGGGTAAGTAATGGTAGTGACATCTTCTATTTGAGGGTTTACCATCTTATACCAAGTTCTTCGGCATCTGTTTACAAGCTTATACCAAGTTCTTCAATATCTGTTGCCGAGCTTTATTTATACCTTTATTTATGTTTGTTTTATGTTAAGTTATTTATTTGGGAAATTTGGATATGTTGTTTTATTTGTTAATATTCTTCGTTATATTGGTTATTTCCAAGTTGTGTCCACGTGTAAACATATTCACGCCGAGTAATACTCTTGAAATTAGTGGGTAATCATTAAAAAATGGGAGATTGTGAATCCTAAGTTTTTGGGCGTGTGGTGTGCTTGTGTATTACAAGTTGTTGTATTTGGGTCAGTATATTTTTCCTTATTTTCGTATTTAATTGGGACTTGATGTGATTTTTGAAAAAGACTCGTGTTGTCACGGGTTGCCATATTTGGTATTCAAAACTAACTCTCGAAAGCTTGATTAGTCAAGTTTCCTGAGGTGGAGACACGAAGATTGGTTGTATTATACCATAATGGGAACAGTTCGGAGAAGGAAACATGAAGCTAGCTGATGTTATCCTACAATGGCTAGAGAGGTACGATCTATGCCTCTGGGCTATCCTTTTCGTCCTACGAGCACGTAAGGAATTTAAGTACTACCAATTACACCAACAAATCATAATTTTTTGGGGGCCTGTGGTGGGTTTGTGGATTACCCAAGTTGTTGTATTTGGGTCATTATTTCTCGACCTATTTTCATATTCGAAAATTGGAACTTGACCTGATTTTCGGAAAAGACTACGTAGAATTCAAGAGCGAGTTATAAACATGGTTAGGATCTCGAATAGTGAATTCTCTCATAATTAAGTTGAAGCTCACTGAATTAATATAAAAATTAATTTCCGAAAATATAGGATATGGTTTGGATCGATTCAAATTCTTTTAAATACCAAGCTTGATTGTCTAGTGTTAATATATTATTTTAGAGAATATAGATTGAGTTCGAATCATTCTCCTCATTGTATTTAAAAGATTGTATTTGGGAGCTAGTGAAAGTGAGAAAGAGTTGTATATATAGAACAAGGGAGGCGGACAGATTAGTTTCTTCCGTTCTACATTGCAAAGGGTTCAAGGAAAAAGGAATTCTAGGAGTCACTACAACAGAAACCGTTAAAATTGACTGCCATTTCCGGTCAATTTTAGTTTTTTTTATCGGATGTGGTCAATTTAGTTATTTTTGAGCGGAATAGCCGGTCAGTCATAGCTTAGTGGATTTTAGCTGTCTCCGGTCAAGTTAAATTTGTTATTTTTGACTGAATAAATCTGACCGGTTAGTATTGACCGTTTAATTTTGACGGTCATTTTTGACCGTTTTCAGTCATTTTTGTCTGCTGTTTTCAAAGTTTTAATTTTCATGAATTTTTCTTGTAGTGAGTCAAGCTGAAGGAATTGAGAGGTTCTAAGCAACATATTGCAAGGGGAAGTTATTGTCCAAGCTTGTTAGAGTCGGCTCAATTTGCAAGTGATAATAACAATCTCTTTGGGTGACTCCCTTCAAAAGAGATATATTATTATTTTGTAATTATTGAATTTTAAAGTAATAATATACTATTATGTACTAAGTTGTTATCGGACAAACTTGATATAATTTTGTTAATTTAAAAATAGTAAGCCATGCTAGAGAATCGTTAAATAACGTTAGCTATAATAGTTGGTAAAAGATAACAATAGTGAAAATTCGTTATATATATAAACTGGGATTCATTTACATTAAATAAAACTAAAATTCAAATATATATTTGGCAAATACGTGTATTAATATAAATAATATAACATGTATATATATATATATGTATTTATGTATGTATGTATATATCCTTAACTGAACGAGAGAACATAAATATCAATCGAATAAAATGAGATATTATAATGATAAAAATCCAATTCTTTATTTTTGAATATGATTATGTATATATATTGAAGAGTATTCCGTATTGTATGATTCAATTTAATTTTTTAAATAATGGAAACGAAATCCATAAATTGGTCACGTACAAAATATTACAGTATTCAATTTTGTTTGCAAAAGACAAATTTGGAAAAGAATAATTTTATTATGGATATGATTTGGCTAACTATAATTTTTTATACTTTAAAGAAAAGAAGCTTAATCTATACATACATGAAATTTTCGATAATACAATAATTATTAACTTTTTCTATTATGATTATAGTATAATTTTTGAGAGTTTAAATTAATTACTAAAGGTGAATCAAGCTTTATTTGTCCTCTTGAACCCCTTAATTTTAATTCATGTTTTGTATACAATTTGTGTATATAGAGGCCAAGTATTATGTCGCATTGAAAATTTATTATAATTGAGCCTCATCTTTGATGGGAGTTTCTTCTTTTCCTATTTATGTATATACAACCCATCTATTATATATGTTAGGCCTTGAATGATGATAATAACCAAGTGCAATATCATCACATTCAAATTTTTTTTGTTGGACTCTGATGGCATCTTTTATGTCTGGAAATATCTCTATATTCCAATTTCATAGTCACTCTGTTTTCATTAAGAATTATTTATGCTAAATTTCAATTTTGGCCATTGTTTTTCATTTCCAAGAACTGATGATGCTGTTGATGAAAATATAAATAAAGTATATATATGTCAAATGCACATTGGGTGAGGGTGCTGGGCCACGAATAATGGACACTAGTTGATTCAATCTTAATAGTCTCCAAAGAAAGTGCCCTTTTTCTATAATAAGTCTGGTGATATAGTTTCATAAACAATGAAGAATATGGTTTACAAGACTTTATTAGGTACTTTCCCATTTCACACTAGCAATTTTAACATAGAATGTGGCCAAGACGTCTTATAATTTTTCCCACAAAAGTTGAAAATATAAATAAAAAAACCACATATTAGAAATTAATGAAATGAAATAGCTAGTTTTGTGATGTTACATATATATGAAGAGACACCTTTGTTAAAATGTTAATAATTTATATATGTTGTACGTTTGGATGCACTTTGAGAGAATTTATAAGGTTAGAACAAGAAACTAATCATTTTGTAGTATAATATTTTTGGGAAAAAAGGTCAATAGCTAATATGACTCCTTTAGATGGTCATCTTAATTAGTTGTTTCTATTCGACAAAGAATATGGTTAATAATAAACCAATGATAAAGATGAATAAGTTATATAAAAGTTTATTTGAGATTTATGATACATTTAAACTCAAACGTGGATATACTAGTCTAGTAATGGCAACATCTTCTCTGTCGGTGTTTTCCGAGCTTATACCAGGCTCTTCCTTCAACATTTGTTTCCGAGTCTTAGCATCTGTTGTGGAGCTTGAACATGACCTTCTATAATTTTGTGAACATGGTGATTTTTCTCAACAACCTCTTACTGGTAATTTCAATGTCGCTTTTGTTAGAATTGAGAATTTTGTCTCTATACCAGGCTTTGCACCGGGTTTGAATTCTAAGAGCTTTATGCTCATAAATTTGTTAATTTGGAAACAAATGTTAAACAAATTTAGATTATCTAAGAACATATAAATCTACTCATTTGTATTTATTTGAAAGAGCTATTTTGCATAAGAACTTAAATTTTTTTTTATTAACTAAAACCTTAATGGGTTTGTTTTAGGTTTGGAGTTTTGGTTTTAAGTTATTCAAAAGAGAAACAAGATTGAAAGGCATACACACACACACACCATATAAGTGTTAATACTATCTAATATGAAAAATGACCAATTAGGTCATTAATGACTTATATAATTAGTATCTTGTTTATTAAATCTTTAAAACTATAATAATAATAGTTTAAATAAATTTTAAAATTTTTGAGTTTTAAATAACTTTATTAAGTATAAAATACTTAAAATCCATTTAATAACATAAGTTTTTTAGGTTCATATGTTGAACCTATATATAGATATATATCCCCCATGGAAATGTGCTACTTATTGTAATACTAACCAACTTGAGTGCTAATGGAATAGTAAATCCTCACCATCCTTCATATACTCATGAGTCTAGAATACAAATACGTGAATCATCAAATCATGATAAACTTTCTTGTAAGATGGTGAGGCTCATCAAATAAGTATTTGTAACATCAAATATCCTCTAATAGCAATATACTTTTCCAGATTTAAACTCCCCATGAAAAAAGCAACATACAAGAGTATAATATTAACAACAACAGTAATCATAAAAACATAAAGATATGAATATAATCCGAAAATAGTCTTCATTAGATTCAAACATAAAATTAGTCTTGTCTAACAAAACACATACACAAACTAGTTGTAAACATAAACCAAAATGACCAACATTCCATAATTTTTAAAGTTCGAAACAAGAAAATCTAGTTTGTTCAATGTTGATTGTTAACGGTATACAACTAGTGGTTTAGCCTTAATATCAAATAAGATGAGTTAAAAGCCTTCTTGCTATCAAAATTTAACTCCACGACATATAACATAGTTGTAATATAACACCAAAGTCGTTTCGTGGCACATTTGTCAAATTTCGGGGTTTCGCATGAGTGTTTGCATCTAGGAGTGTAGAATCTGAAACTTTGAATGATGAACTAACTTCAAAAGCAAGAGAGATCTCATCGAGGGTTGTTGTAGTTGACGGAGAACTTCCAATTTTATTTCATGTAGTCTATAATACAACACTAACCTCGAGCACACGCTGCTCACGGGGGTTATTTGCTAAATCACACCCACTTGCCAAACCTCTAATAGGCCAGAAGTAAGAAAAGTTTAGTTTGGCACGATCATCATGTATGATACCAGTCATCCTATCATATGATAAGGCTACTTCAACATCTAAATCATAAGTACAATTACAAATCCTTTCAATTTTTTTTTTTTAAAAATTTTTTGCACTCCACCTGCCTAAAGGCACTCTCTGCACATCTCTATACTTTCTGCCTGAGGTTGGAGAGCCATTCGTGGTTCAACATATTAGCAAAACATATGAGATTCTAACATTTTATCAAATGTATGTTATAAGCTTGTTTAAAAAAGTTTTGGCAAACATGTTCATAATTCCCGGTTTGAAGTATAGTTATATTATCAGGTTGACTAATAAAGTATATATATATATATGAGTATATTACCACGGTGACTAATAAAGTATATATGTTTTGAGTATTTTAATTACTCAAATCGATTTATTTATTGGTAAATATTACTATACTTAAAAGGGGGGAATTACCAAGATGTTTGGAGGAAGTTTTTTCAAAAAAGCTTATAACGTACATTAGATAAAATGTTAGAATCTCATATTTTTTTCTAATATGTTGAACCACAGATGGTTCTCCAAACTCAAGCAGAAAGTACGGAGGTGTGCAAAGAGTGCCTTTAGGCAGGTGGAGTGCCAAAATTAAAATAAAAGGAATTAAAAGGATTTATAATTGTACTTATGATTCAGATGTTGAAGTAGCCATATCATATGATAGGATGGCTGGTATCATATATGATGATCGTGACAAACTCAAATTTTCTTACGCGCCGCTTTTTAGAGGTTTGGCTGGTGGGTGTGCTTTAGTAAATAACCGGGTTGACCACCCTGTGCTTGAGGTTGGTGTTGTAGTACACACTACATGAAATAAAATTGGAAGTTCGGCTAGTGGGTGGCCTTGAATGTTGAAAGCAAGATGTCAACATCACATACTATGGAGACCTCTAGTTTTTGTAGAAAATAAAATAGATACAAGATGAAAACTGCAGATTTTTATGAGCTTTGCTCAAGTATTTTTGTATCTTATATAAACCGAATGAAGAGCCACTCTCTACATTGATGCTTACAAAGCTATTTAAATATGTGAAAACAAGCTAACCTCCTGAAAGTGGTAACTATAAAAGAGGAACACCTTTCCTATCACTACTCCACTTCTACATCTATGCCACGATCACCTAATAAAACTGAAACAACTATGACCTAGTCTTGCTGACTATATCAAACTAAATACTGCAAACATATTCAAATTATACCAAAGCAAATTAAAACAAATCTCTAAATAACAAATTTAAGATTATTTTCCAACAATCTCCCCCTTAATCTTTAATTTATGAAGCACTTCTCTTCATTTTGTGATGCACTTCTCACCATCATCTCTTCATTTTGTGATGCACTTCTCACCACTATCAAGTTTGATGCACTTCTCATCAAAAACAATTTTGGAGAACTTCTCTCCATGTGCACATAATCACCCATAATTCGAATCCACAAATCATTGCATTTCAAGCAACAATATCTCTCTCAGACATTCCATCAAATACCTTCCGTGTCCTTGCCTCCACAAATTGTTCCATCTCGTTTTTTATGGCCTTCTGCCACTCTAACTCGTTTTCTTCCTTCAGTAGGCATCTTTGGCATGGTCTCATTTTCTCGGCAGCCCCGTACTACACATGCATCACATACTACATATGCAGCGTTGCCACCTTCATGTCATTGCCTGCAGTAGTTTTTTTTCGAGCACAGCCACCACGAGGACCGCCTCCACCAACAATGACTTCACCACCGCCGGCGACGGAGCAACATGGCTCTGATACCATGTGTAGAAAATAAAATAGATACAAGATGAAAACTGTAGATTTTTATTAGCTTTGCTCAAGTATTTTTGTATATTATATAAACTCAAAGAAGAGCCACTCTCTACATTTATGCATACAAAGCTATTTAAATAAGTGAAAACAAGCTAACCTCCTGAAAGTGGTAACTAGAAAATAGGAACAGCTTTCTTATCACTACTCCACTTCTGCATCTATGCCACGATCACCTAATAAAACTGAAACAACTATGACCTAGTCTTGCTGACTATATCAAACTAAATACAGAAAACATATTCAAATTATACCAAAGCAAATTAAAACAAATCTCTAAATAACAAATTTAAAATTATTTTCCAACAGTTTTGTCATGTTACATATATATGAAGTGACACCATTATAAACAGGTTAATAATTAATATATGTTGTAGTTCTCAATGCCCTTTGAGAAAATTTATGAGGTTAGAACAAGAAACTAATCATTTTTGTAGAATAATATTTTTGGGTAGAAAGGTCAATAGCTAACATGACTCTTTTATATTGTCATCTTAGTTAATGTTTCTACTTCACAAAGAATTTCCTTAATAATAATCTAATGATTAAGAGGAAATAATTATATCCAAGTTTATTTGAGATTTATGATACCTTTAAGGGGTAAGTAATGGTGACATTTTCTATTTGAGTTTTACCAGCTTATACCTGGTTCTTCGGTTCTTCAATATCTGTTGCCTGAGTTTGAACCTAATCCTCTATAAGTTTTGTGAACATGGTCATTATGCTCAACAACCTCTTACTAGTACTTCCAATCTTCCTTTTTGTTTTGATCACTTAATAATGGTGTTGTTTTCTGTTAAATATTCCTACAGTCATAGGAATACTCAGTGGGACTAGTAGATGATTTCACGTAAATCAGAGCTGCGCAAGGTACAATTACTGAAAAACCTAGGCATCAAAAGTCAAAGGACAGTACCACCTTTAACATCTAAAGAACCCGGAACACATGTGAAGATATGAAGGAGATGACAACCCGATAGTAGTTGTAGAATAGGATAGAATTACAGTTGCGGGATAGAAGGCCCTTAATAGTTTCTATTTGTTTTACTTTTAAAAATTTATGATGTTAAAACAAAATGCAGATCGTTTTTTAGCATAATAGTTTTACTATCTCATTGAAAAATTGACAGAGGGATATACATCATAATCACATGAGTGTATATAGTAATTTGACAACTTTGATAATCACACAATAAGAGGACACCATTACAAGTAGCCGTCAAACACAACAAGAAAATTGGGCTTTTCCTTCCATGCAATTGGTAAAAAAATGTCCAAATTTGATAACAAACAAAGTGGTGTGTGCAACTACTAAAAGTACTACATAGTCTAACTAGTCTGGTCTTGAATGAAAATAATAAGTTAAACAAAGTAATATTTCAACCGTACAACCTTACATATATTAAGATGTTAAGATTAAGGGATTTATGTGATGCTAATAAAAATTAAAAAAATATTAATTACATCATGTATGGTATTGTAATAGTCAAATACACTCTCTTAGGTGTCTCCTCTATGCTATACATAACAATTTTGAGAATTATTTCTTGAACGATACAACCATACAGGATTTTAGAATATATATATTTTGAATGATATAAAATAATATAAAAAGTTTTAAAATGTTTTGTTATGAGGTTTTTTCTTTCAACTACAAAAAATACTACTCATCTTAATTTAGGAATAAATTATTTATTATTTTCAGTACTCCTTCCATCCTATTACACATGCTCCTGATCATTTTTGACACTTAATTTAAGGAGAGCATACAAAGTTAGTTTCCATTATTATTGTGTGAATTTATTTTTGAAGAACAAATTTAAGTATGCATTTTTGTTCACAAGAAAAATTTTCAAAAAATCAACAAAAGTATACACTCTATCAATACACACTAATAAAGAAATGTTGGAATAATTTTAAATTTAGTTGTTATTCAAGTATTTGGTTTATGTGTTTTTGAATTTAATGTTTGAACTTTGCTCTTAATTAGCATGTACTAGGAGCAAGAATAAGTCAGATGTAGTTGAGGGTTTGTAGGAGTTAGTGGATGAATGTTAGTAGTTTGAAGTAGTCTGGGTTGTTTCTATTTGTTCTCCTATTTTCATGCCACCACCTTGGGTGTTAAAAATAAATAATATATTTTTGACTATTAAAATGATAGAAGTATGTGAGAGTTTCTAGAATAACAGTGGTACATGTATTAGTATATTTCTATGTTCAATGTATTGGTCTAGATACATGTAATCTCTAGAATGTTCAAGTGCAGTCTTTTGGAGTCTAAGAATTATCTAGCAATTAAGTAAGTGTGTAGATTCTTCTATGGGGTCCTATATAAAGCCTTGTACCAAGTCATTTGTAATAAAGTAAAATTTCAAGTAATACACTTCTTCTCCTAGATAGTCTTGTGTGAGTTTTAGTGAGATCCTTTCTTCTAACAAACTGGTATCAAGAGCCTAAGGTTCTACTTGTCTTCAAAGATGTCTTGTGTGGCGTAAAGAAGAAGGAGATCATGGGAAATGGAATGTATCCATGGCAAATGGCAAAGTTCACCAAAAAAAATTATGAGAATTGGTGCATTTGTATGAAGGCGGTCCTTGGAGCATATGATGTGTGGGAAATTATGAAAAAAGGATTGGAGGTGCCCGAAAATGAAGCAAATTTGAATGAAGTTCAAAACGATCAACCTTAAGCCCAAAGAATGATGGATCAAAAGGTGATCATGATCATTCATCAATGTTTGGATGATTTATGATAAAAAGTGGCTTCCGCAACAACATCAAAGAAAGTTTGGGATACTCTCAAATCTTCTTTTAGTGGAGATGCTAAAGTAAACAGAGTTCGGTTACAAACACTTCATGACGAATTTGAGGCCTTGCGAATGAAGGAATCCGAACTAATCTCGGATCGTTTTTCAAGGGTCTTGACCGTTGTCGATGAAATGAAAAATAAATGGAGAAGAGGTAAGTGATGTTCGTGTTATTGAAAAGTTCTTCGTTCACTTGACTCTAAATTTGATTACAAAGTTGTTGCAATTAAGGAGGCTAAAGATATAGATGAAATGACTATTGATGAGCTTATGGGATCACTACAAGGCCATGAAGAAAAAATATTTAAAAAGAATGAGCCGATTGAACAAGCCTTACAGGCAAAATTATCTTTCAAAGATAATAATGGAAGATACAGAAGGAGTCAAAGAGATCGTGGATGAGGACATGGAAGAGGATTTCTACATCGACAAGGAAGAGGATGTGGCCAACAAAGGAAGGAAAATCAAAAAGATGAAAGATTGTACGAGACAAGAAATTCAAGAGGTCGTGAAAGAGGTAGATATATTCCAAGGTATGACAAATCAAATTCTAAGTGTTATAGTTGTCAAAAATATGGTCACTATGCTTCTGAGTGTCGCACTTCAAAATATCAATTAAGTTCAGGAGAAAGCTAATCTTGTGGTTGATAAAGGCAACGAAACCACTTTGCTTCTAGCTAGCACAAAAAGGAGAAGAAAATCATGGAAACAATCTACGATATCTTGATAGTGTATCTTTTCCTAACGTCTCCCATGTGCTAATTAAATTTGCCAACCGGATGTGGGTAAACTATCCTCCTACTATTTAGTTTTCTCCTACATTTTGTTTGCATTTGTTTAACCTTAGGGATGATAATAAATGAAGGTATGAATTACAAATGCAATATGGATCCATCGGTTGGTTTGTTGGTGCAACACTCGGGTATATGCACAAGCTGACGAGAATCAAAGAGTAATTGCTTGCATTGGTGATGGCAGCTTCCAGGTAATTATATCTTCTTACAAGACTTCAATTATTTGTGATAGTTATATGGTTCATAAAAATCTTGGTCCTAACTGATATATGCTTCATTTTAATTACAAGTGCATGCTAGGTCATACCATTTGGACTTGAAAAACAGGGTCAAGAAGTTGTTCGCGACGGTGATATATATCAACCCAACTAAAAAAAACGCAAGTGATCAAATTAGTTTTGTATCTAGTTTTTAGAATTTGGAATTTTGTAAATACTTTGGTTTCGAGGACAAGTTATATATAAACCATTCTGTCAAATATAAATAACTATGGTTAAGACCTAACCTATTGTGGCTATGCTTTCATACTACAGTTTTTATTTTCTAAACAAGGTCACATTTAGAAGATGAAAGTGTTGTTTGAAAACCTAAATTACAATGGCAGTTAAAACTAAAACTATGGTGTAAAGACCTTTCGGACAACGTTAACCATAATTATTTTAACAAAGTATTCTGGTTTAGTTACAATACTTGTGGTTCAACTGCTTGTCTAACAAAATCTAAGATACCAAATTTTTTTATAACATGTTGTGGCTATGCTTTCAAATAACATGGTACTAAAATAACCGTTGTTTGAAGTAGTTATTAAATGAACTTTGGCACTCTTGCTTGACATCTATTGACAGTTGTCTATTTGGTCAAATCATTGCATGTATTTGTTTGTATTTGTTTCCAACAACAGTAGTGTATATTAAAACTATTGTTTCTTTTACATTCCAACAAGCACCGTCAAACAATTGTGTTTCTTCGTTCTAGTAAGGGTTCCTCAACTGTTGTCTCTCTCAATCACACGGCTCCTCCATAGTCAACCGAAAATTCACATACAAGGCAATAGTGAAAAACAATTGTATGAGCTTGTTTTTCTTGTAGTGATGTGAGATGACCACTTGATTCTATTTAAATTATAAAAATTTACAAAATATATATGTGAATTAAATATAATATGCACAAGTAACAAGGTATTCAATATTTTAATATTTTTTATTGTATAAATTTAAATACCTCCTATATTTTCACTTTTAAATAATTATATGAGATTACAAAATTTAAATATTTTAAATTTATAAAATAAATTCATGAATTTTAAAAAAAATCAAAATATTCAACATTTGGTTATTTTGGATTATTTAGTTTACAAATATCCGATAGATATTTATTATTTTGTAAGTTTGTGGAATTACGAAATAAAAAATAAAATTCATATAATGCTCCGCTTGGTTAGTATATATATTATACGATTTAGTTTTAAAATTTCTAGGAGATTTTGTTGAGTTTTTCTCAATTTAATTTTTAAAAAAATTTTGGTTGACAACTATATTATACAATAATATTTCTTGAAAATTATTATGTGCAGAACTATCTACCATAAAATATTTTAGATCATTGTTTACAAATTTAATATATAATATTGTTTTATTTGACATCATGTATATATGATATTAACTCTACTTTGGATTCATTTTTATTGACAATTTTCTTATATAGGAAGGGACCAATTTCATGACAGGTCACATAAGCAGTGGAGTGAGAGGGCAAGAAGCCTTTCACAACACTTAAATTTTCTTTCTTTACCATTACAAATTTGGTTCTCAAACTTTATATATGACAAGTGTGTATACTAATACTTATTGAAGAAGATAGTTACTAACATCTTCTCTTTTTTTAATTCAAAAACAATATGGTTAAAAATTATATTACAAGGGTAATATGAACCGCATGTGTATGAAATTAGAAAATGTAGCTCAAAATTTGAATATTTTATATTATTTCTTCAATAAAATCCCCAACTTAGATTGTTGCATCTAATTTTGTGTGGGTGTTAGTTAACTCTCTATGAGTGGGCAATGCGCAAAAGACATACTCCCTCCGTCCCCCTCAATTGTTTACATTGGAAGGAACACGGAGACCAAGACAATGTATGAAAAATGAGTAAAGTTAGATGAAAAATGGGTAAAGTGGTGGGACCTATCAATATTTAATAATAGATTTGAGATAGTGGATGAAAGTAGTGGGTGTAATAGTAGTTTTTATTGTTAAATATGAGATAGTGGGGGAAGATAGTGGGTGTAATGATGGAAAAAACTTACTATTTATGGTAATGTAAAGAAATGAGAGGGACATCCCAAAATAGTAACTGTAAAGAAATGAGAGGGACAGAGGGAGTATATGGTATGAAGTCAAGGTAATTGGTTGCAAAATAAGCAAAAGATATATGGTATATACATTGGAAACCTAATGTCATGTCAAAATCACAGACTATGGAGACCTCTAGTTTTGTGATGTTACATATATATGAAGTGACACCTTTGTTAACAGGTTAATCATTAATATATGTTGTAGTTCTCCATGCCCTTTGAGAGAATTTATGAGGTTAAAACACGAACTATTCATCTTGCAGAATAATCTTTTTGGGCAGAAAGGTGTGTAGCTAATATGACTCCTTTATATAGTCACCTTAGTTAATGTTTCTACTTCACAAAGAATTTCCTTAATAATAATCTAATGATTAAGAGGAAATAATTATATACAAGTTTATTTGAGTTTTATGATACCTTTAAGGGGTAAGTAATGGTAGTGACATCTTCTATTTGAGGGTTTACCATCTTATACCAAGTTCTTCGGCATCTGTTTCCAAGCTTATACCAAGTTCTTCAAAATCTGTTGCCGATCTTGAACCTCATCCTCTATAAGTTTTGTGAACATGGTCATAATTCTCACCAACCTCTTTCTAGTATTGCCAATCTTCCTCTTTGTTTTGATCACTTAATTATGGTGTTGTTTTCCTTTAATTAATGTTTGGATATCTTTTTCTGAATTTCAGCAAGTGCTTGGATATTTTTATGTTGATTTTAAAGTGTTGTATTGACAACAAGACATGGTTATTTATGTTTGTTTTATGTTAAGTTATTTATTTGGGAAATTTGGATATGTTGTTTTATTTGTTAATATTCTTCGTTATATTGGTTATTTCCATGTTGTGTCCAGGTGTAAACATATTCACGCCGAGTAATACTCTTGAAATTAGTGGGTAATCATCAAAAAATGGGAGATTGTGAATCCTAAGTTTTCGGGCGTGTGGTGTGCTTGTGTATTACAAGTTGTTGTATTTGGGTCAGTATATTTTTCCTTATTTTCGTATTTAATTGGGACTTGATGTGATTTTTGAAAAAGACTCGTGTTGTCACGGGTTGCCATATTTGGTATTCAAAACTAAATCTCGAAAGCTTGATTAGTCAAGTTTCCTGAGGTGGAGACACGAAGATTGGTTGTATTATACCATAATGGGAACAGTTCAGAGAAGGAAACATGAAGCTAGCTGATGTTATCCTACAATGGCTAGAGAGGTACGATCTATGCCTCTGGGCTATCCTTTTCGTCCTACGAGCACGTAAGGAATTTAAGTACTACCAATTATACCAACAAATCATAATTTTTTGGGGGCCTATGGTGGGTTTATGGATTAACCAAGTTGTTGTATTTGGGTCATTATTTCTCGACCTATTTTCATATTCGAAAATTGGAACTTGACCTGATTTTCGGAAAAGACTACGTAGAATTCAAGAGCGAGTTATAAACATGGTTAGGATTTCGAATTGTGAATTCTCTCATAATTAAGTTGAAGCTCACTGAATTAATATAAAAATTAATTTCCGAAAATATAGGATATGGTTTGGATCGATTCAAATTCTTTTAAATACCAAGCTTGATTGTCTAGTGTTAACATATTATTTTAGAGAATATAGATTGAGTTGGAATCATTCTCCTCATTGTATTTAAAAGATTGTATTTGAGAGCCAGTGAAAGTGAGAAAGAGTTGTACATATAGAACAAGGGAGGCGGATAGATTAGTTTCTTCGGTTCTGCATTGCAAAGGGTTCAAGGAAAAACGAATTCTAGGAGTCACTACAACAGAAACGGTTAAAATTTACTGCCATTTCCGGTCAATCTTAGTTTTTTTGATCGGATGTGGTCAATTTAGTTATTTTTGAGCGGAATAGCCGGTCAGTCACAGCTTAGTGGATTTTAGCTGTCTCCGGTCAAGTTAAATTTGTTATTTTTGACCGAATAAATCTGACCGGTTAGTATTGACCGTTTAATTTTGACGGTCATTTTTGACCGTTTTCGGTCATTTTTGTCTGCTGTTTTCAATGTTTTAATTTTCATGAATTTTTCTTGTAGGGAGTCAAGCTGAAGGAATTGAGAGGTTCTAAGCAACATATTGCAAGGGGAAGTTATTGTCCAAGCTGTTAGAGTCGGCTCAATTTGCAAGTGATAATAACAATCTCTTTGAGTGACTCCCTTCAAAAGAGATATATTATTATTTTGTAATTATTGAATTTTAAAGTAATAATATACTATTATGTACTAAGTTGGTACCGGACAAACTTGATATAATTTTGTTAATTTAAAAATAGTAAGCCATGCTAGAGAATCGTTTAATAACGTTAGCTATAATAGTTGGTAAAAGATAACAATAGTGAAAATTCGTTATATATATAAACTGGGATTCATTTACATTAAATAAAACTAAAATTCAAATATATATTTGGCAAATACGTGTATTAATATAAATAATATAACATGTATATATATATATATATATATATATATATATATATATATGTATGTACATATCCTTAACTGAACAGAGAACATAAATATCAATCGAATAAAATGAGATATTATAATGCTAAAAATCCAATTCTTCATTTTTGAATATGATTATGTATATATATTGAAGAGTATTCCGTATTGTATGATTCAATTTAATTTTTTAAATAATGGAAACGAAATCCATAAATTGGTCACGTATAAAATATTACAGTATTCAATTTTGTTTGCAAAAGACAAATTTGGAAAAGAATAATTTTATTATGGATATGATTTGGCTAACTATAATTTTTTATACTTTAAAGAAAAGAAGCTTAATCTATACATACATGAAATTTTCGATAATACAATAACTATTAACTTTTTCTATTATGATTATAGTATAAATTTTGAGAGTTTAAATTAATTACTAAAGGTGAATCAAGCTTTATTTGTCCTCTTGAACCCCTTAATTTTAATTCATGTTTTGTATACAATTTGTGTATATAGAGGCCAAGTATTATGTCGCATTGAAAATTTATTATAATTGAGCCTCATCTTTGATGGGAGTTTCTTCTTTTCCTATTTATGTATATACAACCCATCTATTATATATGTTAGGCCTTGAATGATTATAATAACTAAGTGCAATATCATCACATTCAATTTTTTTTGTTGGACTCTGATTGCATCTTTTATGTCTGGAAATATCTCTATATTCCAATTTCATAGTCACTCTGTTTTCATTAAGAATTATTTATGCTAAATTTCAATTTTGGCTATTGTTTTTCATTTCCAAGAACTGATGATGCTGTTGATGAAAATATAAATAAAGTATATATATGTCAAATGCACATTGGGTGAGGGTGCTGGGCCACGAATAATGGATACTAGTTGATTCAATCTTAATAGTCTCCAAAGGAAGTGCCCTTTTTCTATAATAAGTCTGGTGATATAGTTTCATAAACAATGAAGAATATGGTTTACAAGACTTTATTAGGTACTTTCCCATTTCACACTAGCAATTTTAACATAGAATGTGGCCAAGACGTCTTATAATTTTTCCCACAAAAGTTGAAAATATAAATAAAAAAACCACATATTAGAAATTAATGAAATGAATTAGCTAGTTTTGTGATGTTACATATATATGAAGAGACACCTTTGTTAAAATGTTAATAATTTATATATGTTGTACGTTTGGATGCACTTTGAGAGAATTTATAAGATTAGAACAAGAAACTAATCATTTTGTAGCATAATATTTTTGGGAAAAAAAGGTCAATAGCTAATATGACTCCTTTATATGGTCATCTTAATTAGTTGTTTCTATTCGACAAAGAATATGGTTAATAATAAACCAATGATAAAGATGAATAAGTTATATCAAAGTTTATTTGAGATTTATGATACATTTAACCTCAAACGTGGATATACTAGTCTAGTAATGGCAACATCTTCTCTGTCGGTGTTTTCCCAGCTTATACAAGGCTCTTCCTTCAACATTTGTTTCCGAGTCTTAGCATCTGTTGTGGAGCTTGAACATTACCTTCTATAATTTTGTGAACATGGTGATTTTTACAGCTTTATGCTCATAAATTCATTTGGAAACAAATGTTAAACAAATTTAGATTACCTAAGAACATATATATCTACTCATTGGTATTTATTTGAAGGAGCTATTTTGTATAAGATCTTTAATTTTTTTTTTATTAACTAAAACCTTAATGGGTTTGTTTTAGGTTTGGAGTTTTGGTTTCAAGTTATTCAAAAGCAAAACAAGATTGAAAGGCATACACACACACCCACACACACACACCCCATATAAGTGTTAATACTATCTAATATGAAAAATGGTCAATTAGGTAATTAGTGACTTATATAATTGGTGTCTTGTTTATAAAATCTTTAAAACTATAATAAGAATAGTTTAAATAAATTCATTAAATTTTTTTGAGTTTTAAATAACTTTTTTAATTATAAAAAACTTAAAAGCAATTTTATAACATAATTTTTTTAGGTTCATATGTTGCACCTATATATAGATATATATCCGGAAATGTGCTACCTATTGTAATACTAACCAACTTGAGATGCTAATGGAACAGTAAATCCTCACCATCTTTCATATACTCATGAGTCTAGAATACAAATACGTGAATCATCAAATCATGATCAACTTTCTTGTAAGATGGTGAGGCTCATCAAATAAATATTTGTAACATCAAATATCCTCTAATAGCAATATACTTTTCCAGATTTAAACTCCCCATGAAAAAAGCAACATACAAGAGTATAACATTAACAACAACAATAATCATAATAAAATAAAGAAATGAATATAATTCGAAAATAGTCTTCATTAGATTCAAACATAAAATTAGTCTTCTCTAACAAAACACATACACAAACTAGTTGTAAACATAAACCAAATGACCAACATTCCATAATTTTTAAAGTTCGGAACAAGATAATCTAGTGTGTTCAATATCGATTGTTAACGGTAAACAACTAGTGGTTTAGCCTTAATATCAAATAAGATGACTTAAAAGACTTGTTGCTATTAAAATTAACTCCACGACATATCACATAATTGTAAAATAACACCAAAGTCGTTTAGTGGCACATTTGTCAAATTTTGGGGTTTCGCAAGAGTGTTTGCATCTAGGAGTGTAGAATCTGAAACTTTGAATGGTGAACTAACTTCAAAAACAAGAGAGATCTCATCGAGGGTTGTTGTAGTTGACAGAGAACTTCCAATTTTATTTCATGTAGTCTATAATACAACACGAACCTCGAGCACACGCGGCTCACCGGGGTTATTTGCTAAAGCACACCCACTAGCCAAACCTCTAATAAGGGGCGGGTGAGAAAAGTTGAGTTTGGCACAATCATCATGTATGATACGAGCCATCCTATCATATGATAAGGCTACTGCAACATCTAAATCATAGGTACAATTACAAATCCTTTCAATTCCTTTTTTTTAAAAAAAAATTTTGCACTCCACCTGCCTAAAGGCACTCTCTGCACATCTCTATACTTTCCGCCTGAGGTTGGAGAGCCATCCGTGGTTCAACATATTAGAAAAACATATGAGATTCTAACATTTTATCAAATGTACGTCATAAGCTTGTTTGAAAAAGTTTTGGCAAACATCTTCGTAATTCCCGTTTTAAGTATAGTTATATTATCAGGTTGACTAATAAAGTATATATATATATATATATATATATATATATATATATGAGTATATTACCACGGTGACTAATAAAGTATATATGTTTTGAGTATTTTAATTACTCAAATCGATGTATTTATTGGTAAATATTACTATACTTAAAAGGGGGAATTGCCAAGATGTTTGGAGGAAGTTTTTTCAAAAACTTATAACGTACATTAGATAAAATGTTAGAATCTCATATTTTTTGCTAATATGTTGAACTACGGATGGTTCTCCAAACACAAGCAGAAAGTACGGAGGTGTGCAAAGAGTGCCTTAGGTAGGAGGAGTGCCAAAGATGAAAAAAAAAAGGAATTAAAAGAATTTGTAATTGTACTTATGATTCAGATGTTTAAGTAGCCTTATCATATGATAGGATGGCTGGTATCATATAAGATGATCGTGCCAAACTCAACTTTCTTACGCGTCGCTTATTAGAGGTTTGGCTTGTGGGTGTGCTTAGTAAATAACCCGGTTGAGCACCCTGTGCTCGAGGTTGGTGTTGTAGTACACACTACATGAAATAAAATTGGAAATTCTTGGTCAACTACAACAACCCTCGATGAGATCCCTCTTGCTTTGAAGTTAGGTCACCATTTAAAGTTTCAGATTCTACACTCCTAGATGCAAACACTCATGCGAAACCACATAATTTGACAAATGTGCCACTAAACGACTTTTGTGTTCTTGAAGAATTATATCTGATAGTTATGGAGTTAATTATTGAAGAGCAAGGAGGTTTTTTTAACAATTTTTATTTGGTATTAAGTCTGATCCACTAGTTTTCTACCATTAACCATCAACATTGAGCTTACTAGGCTTTCTTTTTCCTAACTTTTGAAATATTCAAACTTTGTGGAATGTTGGTTATTTTGGCTTAGGTTTGCCCCTAGCTTGTGTATGTGTTTTGGCGGAAAAGACTAAATTTATGTTTATATGTAATGAGACTATTTTTGGATTATATTCATTCGTTTTAGTTATTTTGATTATTGTTGTGATTAATATCATACTCTCTCGTGTTGCTTTCCTTCATGTGGATTTGAAATATAGAAGCGTATATTGCTAGTAAAGGATATTTGATGCTACAAATACTGATTCAATGAACGTTAAGATCTAACAAGGAAGCTGCTCATCATTTGATGTTTGACATCATTAGTATTCTCCACTCATTAGTATCTCAAAGTTGAATGGTGACCTAACTTCAAAAGCAAGAGGGATCTCACCGAGGGTTGTTGTAGTTGACCGAGAACATCCAATTTTATTTCAAGTAGTGTACTACAACACCAACCTCCAGCATACGTTGCTCACGAGGTTATTTGCTAAAGCACACCCATGGGCCAAACCTCTAATATGCCACCGGTAAGAAAAATTGAGTTTGGCACAATCATCATGTATGATACCAGTCATTCTGTCATATGATAAGGCTACTTCAACATCTCAATCATAGGTACAATTAAAAATCCTTTCAATTCTTTTGTTATTTCAATTTTGGCACTCCACCTGCCTAAAGGCACTATCTGCACACTTCTGTACTTTCTGCGTGAGGTTGGAGAACCATCAGTGGTTCAATATATTAGCAAAAAAATATAAATTCTAACATTTTATCTGATGTACGTTATAAGCTTATTTGAAAAAACTTTGGGCAAACATCTTGGTAATTCCCCCTTTTAAGTGATGTACAGAGGCGTGCACAGAGTGCTTTTAGGTAGGTGGAGTGCTAAAATTGTAAAAAAGGAAATAAAAGGATGTGTAATTGTACCTATGAATTAGATGTTGAAGTAGCTTTATCATATGATAGGATGGCTGGTATGATACATGATGATCGTGCAAAACTCAACTTTTCTCACCCGCCCTTTATTAGAGGTTTGGCTAGTGGGTGTGCTTTAGCAAATAACCTGAGTGAGCAGCCTGTGCTCGAGGTTGGTGTTGTAGTACACACTACATGAAATAAAATTGGATGTTCTCCGTCAACTACAACAACCCTCCATGAGATCCCTCTTGCTTTTGAAGTTAGGTCATCATTCAAAGTTTCAGATTAAGGCTGGGCCACTAGTTTTCTACCATTAACCATCAACATTGAGCATACTAGGTTTTCTTTTTCCTAACTTTTGAAATATTCAAACTTTGTGGAATGTTGGTTATTTTGAATGAAAATAATAAGTTAAACAAAGCAATATTTCAACTGTACAACTTTACATATATTAAGATGTTAAGATTAAGGGATTTATGTGATGCTAATAGAAAATTAAAAAAAAATATTAATTATATCATGTATCGTATTGTAATAGTCAAATAAACTCTCTTAGGTGTCTCCTCTATGCTATACATAACAATTTTGAAAATTATTTCTTGAACGATACAACCATACAGGATTTTAGAATATAAGTATTTTTAATGATATAAAATAATATAAAAAGTTTTTTAAATGTTTTTGTTATGAACTTTTTTCTTTCTACTACCAAAAATACTACTCACCTTAATTAGGGATAAATTATTTATTATTTTCAGTACTCCTTCCATCCCATTACATATGCTCCTTTGATCATTTTTGACACTTAATTTAAGGAAAGCATACAAAGTTAATTTCCATTATGATTGTGTGAATTTATTTTGAAGAACAAACTTAAGTATGCGTTTTTTCTCACAAGAAAAAAATTCAAAAAATCACAAAAGTATACACTCTATCAATACACACTAATAATGAAATGTTGAAATAATTTTAAATTTAGTTGTTATTTAAGTATTTGGTTTATTGTGTTTTTGAATTTAATGTTTGAACCTTGATGTTAATTTAGCATGTACTAGGAGCAAGAATAAGGCAGATGTAGTTGAGGGTTTGTAGGAGTTAGTGGATGAGTGTTAGTAGTTTGAACTAGTCTGGGTTGTTTCTATTTGTTCTCCTATTTTCATGCCACCACCTTGGGTGTTAAAAATAAATAATATATTTTTGACTATTAAAATGATAGAAGTATGTGAGAGTTTCTAGAATAACGGTGGTGCATGATTTAGTATATTTCTATGTCCAAGTATTGGTCTTAGATACATGTAGTCTCTAGAATGTTCAAGTGAAGTCTTTGGAGTCTAAGAATTATCTAGCCATTAAGTAAGTGTGTAGATTCTTTATGGGGTCCTATATAAAGCCTTGTACAAGTCATTTCTAATAAAGTAAAATTTCAAGTAATACACTTCTTCTCCTAGATAGTATTGTGTGAGTTTAGTGAGATCCTTTCTTCCAACAATTGGTCCCCAAATGACCACCATCCATAATTTTTAACGTCGAAACACGAACATCTGTTTGTTCAATGTTGATTTGTTATCCGGTATACAATAGTGGTTCGCCCTTAATATCAAATAAGATGAGTTAAAAGCCTTCTTGCTATCAAAAATTTAACTCCACGACATATACACATAGTGTAATATAACAAAAAGTCGTTTCGTGGCACACTTTGTCAAATTTCGGGGTTTCGCCTGAGTGTTGCATCTAGGCGTGTAGAATCTGAAATTCGAATGATGAAACTAAATTCAACAAGCAAGAGATGTGATCTCCTCGAGGGTTGTTGTCGTGACGGAGACAGAACTTAAAATCTTTCTTTCCTGTAGTCTATAATACAAACACAACCTCGAGCACCCGCTGCTCCTGGGGGTTTGGTTATTTGCTAATCACACCCACTGCCACACCTCTAATAGGCCCGAGTACGAAAAGCTTTAGTTTGGCACGATATCCTGTATGCTACAGTCATCCTATCATATGATAAGGCTACTTCAACATTTAAATCCTAAGTTCCCATTCCAAAATCCTTTCCATTTTTTTTTTTTAAAAAATTTTTTGAAATACACCTGCATAAAGGACTCTCATGCACTCTCTCTTCCTTTCTGCCTGAGGTGGGAGGCCATCGTGGTTCAACCTATTCGCAAAAATATGAGCTTCTAAACATTTTATCAACCGTTGTTCTAAGCTTGTTTACAAAGTTTTGGCAAACATGTTCATAATTCCCGGTTGAGTCTCGTTATATTCTCAGGTGCCTAATAAAGTATCTATATATATATGAGTATATTACCCGGTTGATCATTAAAGTATTATATGTTTGAGTATTTTAATTACTCAATCGATTTATTATATTGGTAAAATTACTATACTTAAAAAGGGGGAATTACCAATAGTTTGGAGGAAGTTTTTCCAAAAAGCTTATCACCGACATTAGATTTAAAATAGTTAGAATCTCATATTTTTTTTCTAATATGTTGAACCACAGATGGTTATCAAACTCAAGCAGACGTAACGGAGGTGTGCACGCGTGCCTTTAGGCAGGTGGCGTGCCCAAAATGTAACATAAAAGGAATAAAATGATTTTAACTGTACTTATGATTCGCTGTGACGAGCAATATCTATGCTAGGATGGCTGGTATCATATCTGATGATCGTGACCAAACTCACATTGTCTTCCGCGCCGCTTTTTAGAGGTTTGGCTGGTGGGTGTGCTTTAGTAAATACCGGGTTGACCACCCTGTGTGCTGAGGTTGTGTTGTAGTACACACTCCATGAAATAAAATTGGACGTTCGGCTCAGGAGGGTGGCCTTGAATGTTGAAGCCAGATGTCAACATCACCTTACTATGGAGGACCTCTATTTTTTGTCAGAAAATAAAATTAGATACAAGATGAATTACTTTGCAGATTTTAGAGCTTTGCTCAAGTATTTTGTATCTTATATAACACCGAATGAAGAGCCACTCTCTACCTTGATGCTTACAAAGCTCTTTAAAATATGTGAAACAAGCTTAACCTCATGATGAAAGTTGGTAATATAAAACGAGGACACCTTTCATCATACTCCACTTCTACATTCTATTCCACGCTCACCTCATAAAACTGAAACAACTCTATGACCTAGTCTGCTGACTATATCAAACTAACTACTGCAAACATTATCAAAATTCTACCAACGAAAATTACAATCAAATTCTAAATAACAAATTTACGATTATTTTCCAACAATTCCCCCTAATCTTCAATTTATGAAGCACCTTCTCTTCCTTTTGTGATGCCTTCTCACCATCATCTTTACATTTCTGTGTGCACTGCTAACACTAGCAAGTTTGATGCACTTCTCATCAAAAAACAATTGGGAACTTATCTCATGTGCCACTCAATTCACCATAATTCGAATCCACAAATCATTGCATTCAACGCAACAAGATCTCTCTCAGAATGCCATCAAATACCTTCGTTGTCCTTGCCTCCACAAATTTGTTCCATTCGTTTTTTATGGCCTCTCTGCCACTCTAACAAAACACTCGTTTTTCTCCTCAGTAGGCCTCTTGGCATGGTCTCATTTTCTCGGAAGCCCCGTATACATGCATAAAATACTCCATTAGCAGCGTTGCCACCTTCATGTATTGCCTGCCGTAGTTTTTTTTCGAGCACAGCCACCACGGGACCGCCTCCCCCAACAATGACTTCATCCACCGGCCGGCGACGTGAGCAGCAACATGGCTCTGATTGACTACCTGTGTAGAAATAAAAATAGATACAAGATTGAAAACTGAGTATTTTTAATAGCTTTGATCAAGTATTTTGTATTTATATAAACTCAAAGAAGTAGAAGGCCACTCTCTACATTTAGCTACAAAGCTATTTAAAGCAGTGAAACACAAGCTACCCTCCTGAAGTGGTAACTAGAATGAAAAATAGGAAACATCTTTCTTCTCACTACTCCACCTTTTGCATCTATTGCCCAGATCACCTACTAAAACTGAAACAACTATGCACCTAGTCTTGTGACTATATCAAACTAATACAAGAAGAGAAAACATATTCAAATTATACCAAAGCAAATTAAAACAAATCTCCTAAATAACCACTTTTTAACTTATTTTCCAACGTTTTGTTCATGTTACATATATCTGAAGTTGACCCTCATTATAAACAGGTAATAAGTAATATATGTTGTAGTTCTCCATGCCCTTGAGAAAAATCTATGAGGTTTAGAACACTAAACTAACTCATTTTGTTAGAATAATCTTTTTGGGTTCGAAAGGTCAATAGCTAACATGCCTCTTTTATATTTCTCTAGTTAAATTGTTTCTAATTCACCAAAGAATTTCTTATACTAATCTAATGATTAGAGGAATAATTATATCCAAGTTTATTTGAGATTTATGACTACCTTTAAGGGGTAAGGTAATGGTGACATTGTTCTATTGGTTTTACAGCTTATACCTGGTCTCGGTTCTTCAATATCTGTTGCCTGCGTTGAACTAATCCCTCTATCTAACAGTTTTGTGAACATGGCATTATGGCTCAACAACCTCTACTAGTACTTTCCAATCTTTCCTTTTTGTTTTTTGATCCCACTTATACTGGTGTTGTTTCATTGTTTAAATTATCCTACAGTCCTAGACTACTCAGTGGGACTAGCAGATCGATTCACGTAAATCAGGAGTGCGAAGGATTTTTTAACTTACTGAAACACTAGGCCTCAAATCGTAAAAGACCGTCCCACCTTTAACATCTAAAGAACCGGCACCATGTGAAGATCTGACGGAGATGAAACCGATCGTAGTGTAGTGAATAGGATCTACTTACGTTGCGGGTGGGTATAGCCAGGCCTTAATCGTTCTCTATTGTTTTACTTTAAAATTTATGGATTGTTCAAACAAAATGCCGATCGTTTTTCAGCATAAATAGTTTTACTCTCTCATTGCAACAAATTGACATAGTATATAAATCTACTCACATGAGTGTATATAGTAATTTGACAACTTTGATCAATCACACACTTAGAGGACACCATTACAAGTAGCGTAACACCACAAGAAAATTGGCTTTTCCTTCCCTGCAATTGGTAAAAAAAATGTCAAATTTATAACAAAAAAAAATTGGTTTGTGGCACCTACTAAAAGTACTACCTCGTCTAACTAGGTTCTGGTCTTGAATGAAAATCAAAAGTTAACAAAGTTCATATTTCAAACCGTACACCCTTACATATCTTAAGATTTCCGATTAAGGTATTTATGTGATGCTAATAAAAATTAAAACACATATAATTACCTTCATGTCTGGTATTGTAATAGTCAAAACACTCTCTAGGTTGTCTCCTCTATGCTATACATAACCAATTGAGAAATTATTTCTGAACGATACAACCATAACGGATTTTAGAATATATATTGGATGATATAAAATCATATAAAACCGTTTTCAAACTGTTTGTTATGAGGTTTTTTCTTTCAACTACAACAAATACTCCTTGTATCGTAATGTAGGAATAATTTTTATTATTTTCAGTACTCTTCATCTATACACCTGCTCCTGTCATTTTTGACCACTTAATTAAGGAGACATACAAAGTTGTTCTCTTATTGTGTGAATCTTATTTGGAAGAACACATTTAAGTATGCATTTTTGTTCACAAGAACAATTTTCAAAAAACTCAACAACAGTATCCCACTCTATCAATACACACTTAATAACGAAATGTTGGAATAATTTTAACTTAGTTTTATTCAAGATTGGTTTATGCCGTTTTTGAATTAATGTTTGAAAATTTGCTCTTCATTAGAATGTACTAGGAGCAAGAATAAGTCAGCAAGTAGTTGCGGGTTGTAGGCGTTAGGGGTGAATTGGTTAGTAGTTTGAAGTCGTCTGGTTTGTTTTATTGTTCTCCTATTTTCATGCCACCACATGGGGTTTGTAAAAATAACATAATATATTTTGCCTATTAACATGATTAGACGTATGTGAGCGTTCTAGAATAACAGTGGTACATGTATAGGTCTATTTATGTCATGTATTTGTCTAGATACAGTATCCTAGTGTTCAAGTGCCAGTCTTTTGGAGTCTAAGGAATTATCTAGCCATTTAAGTAAGTGTGTAGATTCTTCTCTGGGGTCTATATTAAAGCTTGTCCCAGTATTTGCTAATAAGTAAAAATTTCAAAGTAATAAACTCTTCTCCTAGATAGTCGTGGCGTTTAGCGAGATCCTTTCTTCTACAAATTGTTATCAAGAGCCTCAGGTTCTATTGTCTTCAAAGATGTCTTGTTGTGGCGTAGTAAAGAAGCAGGCGGATCATGGGAATGTGAAAAAGGGACACCATGTATCCATGGCAAATGGAAAGTTCACCCAAAAAAATTATGAGAATGGTGCATTTGTATGAGGCGGGTCCTTGGAGCCTTGATTTGTGGGAAATATGAAAAAAAGGGATCGGAGGTGCCCGAAACTGGAAGCACATTGACTGAAGTTCCAAACGATCAACCTTAGCCAACGAATGGATGGATCAAAAGGTTGATCATGATCATTCATCAATGTTGGCTGCTTTCGATAAACTGCTCCGCACAAACCTCAAAGAAGTTCTGGGATCTCTCAAATCTTCTTTAGTGGAGGACGCTAATAGTCAACCAGAGTTCGGTTACAAAACATTCATGACGAATTTGAGGGCCTTGCGAATGAAGGAATCGACCTAATTCTAGGATCGTCTTTTCACGGGTCTTGACCGTTGCCGCTGAAATGAAACATAAATGGCGAAGAGGTAAGTGGTTAGTGTTATTGAAAGTTCTTCGTTCACTTGATCTCATTTGATTACAAAGTTGTTTGCCAATGAAGGAGGCTAAAGATATAGATGAAATGCTCTTGATGAGCTTATGGGTCATCCAAGGCATGAAGAAAGAAAAATATTTAAAAAGAATTGAGCCGATTGAACAAGCCTTACAGGCAAAATTATCTTTCAAAGAAATAATGGAAGATACAGAAGGAGTCAAAGAGATGTGGATGAGGGACATGGAAGAGGATTTCTACATCGACACGGCAGAGGATTGTGGCCAAACAAAGGCAAGGAAAATCAAACAGATGCAGATTGTACGAGACAAGACATTCAAAGGTCGTTGAAAATGAAAGAGGTAGAGGGTTTGTGTGAATGAAGAGGGTAGATCTATCCAAGGTATGACAAATCAACTTCTAGTGTTATAGTCGTCAAAAATCTGGTCACTCTGCTTGAGTGTCGCACTTCAAATATCAATAAGTTCACGGGACAGCTAATCTTGTGGTTGATTAAAGAACGAAACCATTGCTTCTCCGCTGCCAAAAAAGGAGAAGAAAATCATGGAAACAATTACTATATCTTGATAGTGTATCTTTTTCCTAACGCTCATGTGCTAATTAAATTTGCCCCAACCGGATGGGGTTCAACTATCTCCTCCTATTCTAGTTTCTCCTACATTTTGTTGATTGTTTAAACTCTTAGGGTGATAATACATGAAGGTATGCATTACAATGCAATATGGATCCATCGTGTTTGTTGGCAACACTCGGGTTCTAGCACAAGCTGACGAGAATCAAGAGTAATTGCTTGAATTGGTTCGATTGGCAGGCTTCCAGGTAATTCTACTTTCTTACACGACTTCCAATTCTCTTGATTGATAGTTATCTGGTTCATAACAATCTTGGTCCTAACGAATTTGCTTCATTTTAATTACAAGTGCATGTAGTCATACAGTGCGACTTGAAAATCCGGGTCAGCAGTGTTCGCGACGTGCTATATATCAACCCAATAACAAAACGCAAGTGATCAACTTAGTTTTGTATCTCGTTTTTAGACTTTGGAATTTGGTAAATACTTTGGTTTCGCGGACAATAGATATAAACCTATGCGGTCAAATAGAAATACTCCTATGGTTAAGACTACCCTATTTTGGCTTGCTTTCAACTACATTGTTTTATTTTCGTCTAAACACGGGTCACATTAGAGATGAATGAAGGGTTGTTTGACAAAACCTAAATTCCACTGGAGTCTAAAAATAACACTATGGTGTAAAACCTTTCTGGACAACGTTAACCATATATTTTAACAAAAGTCTTTGGTTTATTTACCAAACTTGTGGTTCAACCTGCTTGTCTAACACAATCTAAGATACCAAATTTTTTTATAACATTTGTGGCTATGCTTTCACATAAACATGGTACTAAAATAAACACCGTTGTCTTGAGTTAGTATTAAATGAACTGGCACTCTTGCTGAATCTCTTGACAGTTGTTATTTGGTCAAATCATTGCATTGTATTTGTTTGTATTTGTTTCCAACCCACAGTCGTGTACATTAAAAACAATTGTTTCTTCTACATTCCAACAAGCACCGTCCAACCAATTGTGTTTCTTCGTTCTAGTAGCGGGTTCCTCAAAACTGTTGTCTCTCTCCATCACAAGGCTCCTCCATCTAGTCAACCGAAAAATTCACATACAATGGGCAATCGTGAAAAAAATGTCATGAGCTTGTTTTTCTTGTAGTTATGTGCGATCGACCACTTGATCTATTCCTTAAATTCTTAAAAATTACCAAAATATCTATGTGAATTAAATTCTAATCTGCACAATAGTAAAAAGGTATTCCCTATTAATATTTCTTTATTGTCCTATAAATTTAAATACCTCCTATATTTTCACCTTTTCAATAATTATATTGAGATTACAAAATTTAAATATTTTACATTTATAACATAAATTAATTGAATTTTAAAAACAAATCAAAAATTCACCATTTGGTTTATTTTGGATTATTTCGTTACACATATCCGATAGATATTTATATTGTACAGTTTGTGGAATTACGAAATAAAAAATAAAATTCAATATAAGCTTACGTTGTTAGTCTCTCTATTAACGATCGTTAAAATTTTAGGAGATTTGTTGAGTTTTCTCACTTTAATTTCAAAAAATTTTGGTTGACAACTATCTTATACAATCCTATTCTGAAATTATTGTGTACAGGAACTATCTACCATAAACTATTTTAGATCATTTGTTTACACATTTAATATATACATATTGTTTTATTAGACATCAGTGTACCAATTGTATGATCTCTAACTTAATTTGGATCATTCTTCTTGACAAAATTTTTTCTATATCTCTAGGAAGGGCCCCAATCATGACAGGTCACATCAGCAGTGGAGTGAGAGGGCAAGAAGCCTTTCACAAACACTTAAATTTTTTCTTCCCATTTACAACTTTGGTTCTAAACTTTCTAATGACATAGTGTGTATAATCATAATTACTTATGAAAGGAAGCTAGTTACTAACATCTTCTCTTTTTGTAATAAAAACAAATAGGTTAAAAATTATATCAGGTAATATGACCGCATTGTGTATGCAATTAGAAAGTAGCTCAAAATTTGAATCTTTTATATTATTTCTTCAAATAAATCCCAACTTAGATGTTGCTCTAAGTTTGTGTGGGTGTTCGTTAACTCTCTATTGCGGGGCAACTGCGCCCAAGACATACTCCCTCCGTCCCCCTCAATATTGTTACATTGGACGGAACACGGAGACCAAGGACACTGTATGAAATTGATTAGTACACGTTAGCTGAAAAATGGGTTTTTAAAAGTGGGGGAACCTATCAAATATTTCATAATAGATTTGAGCTTAGTGGATGAAAGTATCCGTGGGTGTAATAGTAGTTTTATTGTTAACTATGAGACTTGGGGGAAGCTGTGGTGTACTGATGGAAAAAACTTATCTTTCTGGTATTTAAAGAAACTGAGCGTGGACATTCCCAACAATCGTAACTGTAAAGAAATGAGATGGACAGGAGGAGTATATGGTAGAAGTCAAGGTAATGGTTGCAAAATAAGCAAAAGATATATGGGTATATTACATTGGAAAACCAATGTCAGTCAACATTCACAGAGATATGGAGACCTCTCGTTTGTGATGTTACATTATATATGACGTGACACCTTTGTTAACCGTGTTAATCATTTACTATATTGTTGTAGTCTCCATGCCCTTTGAGAGGAATTTATGAGGTTAAAACCGAATATTCATCTGCAGCATTAATCTTTTGGGCAGCAAGAAGGTGGTAGCTACTATGATCCTTTAATAGTCACCTTAGTTAAGTTTCTACTTCACAACGAATTTCCTTAATAATCCTCCAATTATAAGAGGAAATTCTTATTCCCCCAAACCAAAAACAAGTTATTTGATTTTTATTTACTTTAAGGGTTAAGTTAATGGTAGAGTGACATCTGCTATGGGGTTTACCATCTTATACCAAGTTCTTCTGCATATGTTTTACAAGCTTTATACCAAGTTCTCAATCTGTTGCGATCTTCGAACTAATACGATCTATAAGTTTTGTGAACATGGGTCCCTAATTCCCACCAACCTATTTTAGTATTGCCAATTCTTCCTCTTGTTTTGATCACTTCTTATGGTGTTTTTCCTTTAATTAACTGTTTGGATCTCTTTTCTGAATTCAGAAGGCTGGACTTTTTTGTTGATTTTAAAGTTGGTGTATTGACAACAAGACATTGTTATTTAGTTGTTTATGTTCGTTATTTATTTGGCAATTCGGCTATGTTGTTTATGTTAATATTCTTCGTTTATATTGGTATTTCCCAGTTGTGTTCCCGGTGTGTAAACTATTCCCGCGGATTTAATACTCTTGAGAAATTAGGGGTAATAATCCAAAAATGGTAGATTGTGCACTCTAAAGTTTTTCGGGCGTGTGGTGTGCTGTGTATTACAGTTGTTGTCTTTGGGTCAGTATATTTCCTTAGTTCGTATTTAATTGGGACTTGAGTGATTTTGACAAAAAGATTCGTGTTGTACGGGTTTGCCGTATTTGGTATCAAAAATAAATCTCGAAAGCTTGATTAGTCAAGTGTCCTGAGGTGGAGCCACGAAGATTGTTGTATTATCCCCTAATGGGACCCGTTCAGAGAAGAAACATGAAGTAGACTGATGTGATCTACCAAATGGATTAGGAGGTACGCTCTATGCCTCTGGGTATTCTTTTCGTCCTACGATACGTAAGGCGTTACGTTACTACCAATTATACCCAAAAATTAATTTTTGGGGGTCCTATGGTGGGTTTATGGATAACCACGTTTTTGTATTTGTGTATTATTTCTCGACCCTATTTTAATATTCGAACATTGGAAAACTTGGACGATTTTCGGACAAGACTACGTTAGCTTCCAGAGCGTAACAGTTCTCCACATGGTGGCTAGGATTCGAATTGTGAATTCTCTCCTACTACGGGACGCTCACTGAATTAATATAAAAACTTAATTTTCGAAACTAGGCTAGGTTTGGATCGATTCAAATCCTTTTAAATACATAGATTTGGATTGTTAGTGTTACATACTTATTTTAGAGAATATAGATGAGTTGGATCATTCTCCTCATTGTATTAAAAGATGTATTGCAGGAGCCGTGCGTGAATGAAGTTGAAAGTGAGAAGAGTTGTACCAAAGAACAAGGGAGGCCGCGATAGATTAGTTTCTTCGGTTCTGCATTGCAAAAGTGTCAAGAAAACGACTCTCTAGGAGTCTCTACCACTAGAAACGGTTTTTTTTTAAAATTACTGCCCTTTCGGTCAATCTTAGTTTTTTTGATCGGATGTGTCACATTTAGTTAATTTGAGGGAATAGCGGTCAGTACAGCTTAGTGGATTTTAGCTGTCTCCGGTCAAGTTAAATTTGTATTTTTGACCGACTAAAATCTGACGGTTAGTAGTGGACGTTTAATTTTGACGGTCACATTCATTTTTGACCGTTTCGGTCATTTTTGTCTGCTGTTTTAAATGTTTTAAATTTCATGACATTTTTCTGGTAGGGAGTCACGCTGAAGGAATTGCAGAGGTTTAGCAACCTATTGAACAGGGGGAAGTTATTGTCCAAGCTGTTAGAGTCGGCTCCCTCTTCTTTCTCTCTTTTTTTTCTTTTTTTTTTTTTTTTTTTTTTCTTTTTTTCTTCCCTTTTTCTCTTCTCTTTTTCTTCTTTTCCTCTGTTTCTTTTCTCCTTTTTTTCCGCCCCCCCCCCCTTTCCTCTCTTTCAAATTGCAAGTGATAATCAACATCTCTTGAGTGACTCCCTTCAAAAGAGATTCTTATATTATTTGTCATTATTGAATTTTAACGTAATAATATCCTTTATGTACTAAGTTGGTACCGGACAAATGATCTCATTTTGTTATATTTTCAAAACTAGTCAGGCCATGCTCGAGCATTGTTTAATAACGTTAGCTATATCGTTGGCTTAAAAGATAACAATAGTGACAATTCGTTCTCTACTAAAACTGGGATTGCATTACATTAAATCAAACTAAAATTCAATACTATTTGGCAAATCCGTGTATACTCTAAAAATATAACCTGTCATATATATATATATCTATCTCTATATATATATATCTATCGCGTATGTTACATATCCTAACTGAATCAGAGAACATAAATATCAATCGACTAAAAATGAGATATTTACATGCTAAAAATCCACCTTCTTCATTTTGAATATGCTTAGTATATATCACTGCAGAGTTTTCCGTATTGTATGATTTCAATTTCATTTTTAAATAATGGAAACGACATCCTAAATTGGTCACGTATACAATATTACATTATTCACTTTGTTTGCAAAAGACAAATTGGCAAGAATACAATTTTATATGGATCTGATTTGGCTCACTCTAATTTTTTATACTTTAAAGAAAAGACGGCTTATCTTATACTACATGGGAACATTTCGGATAATCACATAAAACTTTTAACTTTTTCTATTATGATTCTAGATAACTTTTGAGGAGTTTAAATTAATACTACAGGTGTGACTCAGCTTTATTTGTCCTCTTGACCCCTAATTTTTTTAATTCTGTTTTGTCTACCATTTTTGTGATAGTAGGCCAAGTATTAAATGTCGCCATTGAAAATATTATCATGAGCCTCCTTTTGATTGGGCGTTCTTCTTTCCTATTTATGTATATACAAACCATCTCTATATATGTAGGCCTGAATGATATAATATCTAAGTGCAATATCATCAAATTCAATCTTTTTTTGTTGGACTCTTGATTGCTTTCTTTTATGTCTGGAAATATCTCTATATTCCAATTTCCTCGTCACTCTGTTTTCATCAGAATTCTTTATGCTAAAATTCTCAATTTTGGCTATTGTTTTACATTTCAAGAATGATGATGTGTTGATGATAAATATAAATCAAGTATCTATATGTCCAACGCACATTGGGTGAGGGTGCTGGGCCCACGAATAAGGATATAGTTGATTCAATCTTATAGTCTCAAATGAAGTGCATTTTTCTTATAATAGTATGTTGATATAGTTTCATAAAACTGAGAATATGGTTTACAAGAACTTTATCTAGGTACTTTCCCATTTCACAATCGCAATTTTAACATAGCCGTGGCCTCGACGTCTTATAATTTTTCCAACAAACGTTGAAATTATAACTAAAAAAACAACATATTAGAAATTAATTGCAATGACTTAAGATAGAGTTCGTTTTTTGATGTTACCTATATATGAAGAGACCCCTTTGTTAAAATGTTAACTAATTATATATGTTTTACCGTTTGGAGCTACTTTGAGAGAATTTATAAGCTTCGAACAAGAAAACTACTATTTTGTAGCATATTCTTTTGGGATAAAAGGTTCAATTAGGCTAATATGACTCCTTATATGGTCATTCTCAATTCGTTGTTTCTATCGAAAAAGAATCTGTAATTAATCAAAAAAAAACCAATGATAAAGAGAATAAGTTATTCAAAGTTTATTTGAGCTTTTGTACACTTAACCTTCAACCGTGGATATACTAGTCTAGTAATGGCAAACATTTCTCTGGCGGTGTTTTCCCGCTTATACAAGGCTCTTCCTTCAACATTTGTTTCCGAGTCTTAGCATCTGTTGTGGTGCTGAACAGTAACTTCATAATTTTGTGACATGGTTGATTTTTCAGCTTATGTCAATCAATTTCTTTGGAAACAAATGTAACAATTTCAGATTACTTAAGAAAATATATATTATCATTGGCTTTATTTGAAGGCGCAGCTCTTTTGATACGATCTTAATTTTTTTTATTTATTAAATAAAACCTTAAGGGTTTGTTTCGGTTTGGATGTTAGTTTTTGGTTTCAAGTATTCAAAAGCAAAACACGATTTAAAGCATACACAACAAACCCACACACACCACCCCATTATACAGTTTTACTCTATCTAATATGAGACAATGTCCAATTAGGTAATTCGTGACGTATTTAATCTGGTGTCTGTTTATAAAATCTTTAAAACTATTAATTACGAATCGTTTACAAAATTTATTAAATTTTTTTGCGTTTAACTAACTTTTTTAATTAAAAAAAAAACTTTAAAAGACAATTTATAACATATTTTTTTAGGTCCTATGGCAATGCTATATAGATATATATCCGGAATGTGCTAACTCTTGTAAATTATACCACTTGAGATGCTATGGAACGTTCAATCCTCCACCATCTCATATACTCATGCGTCTAGATACAATACGTGAATCATCAAATCATGTGCTCAACTTTCTTGTAAGATGGTGAGGCTCATCAAATAAATTATTTGCTACCATCATAATATTCCTCTAAAGCATATTGACTGTTTTCCAGATTTAACCTCCTATGAACACGCAACATACACGAGTTCACTTAACACCAACATCATCTAATCAAAATAACGAAATGAAATATAATTCGACAAATAGTCTGCATTAGATTCAAAACATAAAAATTAGTCTTCTCTAACAAAACACATACACAAACTAGCTGTAAACATAAAACCCAACTGACCAAACATTCCATAATTTTTAAATGTTCGGAAACAAGATAATATAGTGTGTTCCCATATCGATTGTTAACGGTAAACAAACTAGGGTTTTTGCCTTCCTTATTCAATAAGATGACTTAAAAAGATGTTGCTATTAAAAATTAACTCCATGTAACATATCATACATGTAAAATAACCCAAAGTCGTTAAGTGGCACCATTTGTCAACTTTTGGGGTTTCGCAAGAGTGTTTGCATCTAGGAGTGTCGAATCTGAATTTTGAATGGTGAACTCACTTCAAAAACAAGAGGATCTCACGAGGGTTGTTGTAGTTGACAGAGAACTTCCAATTTTATCTCATGAGTCTCTAACCAACCCAACCTCGAGCCACACTCGGTCCCGGTGGTTTATTTGCTAAGACCCCCACTAGCCCAAAATCTAATACAGGGGCGGGTGAGACAAGTTGAGTTTGGCACCTACTCAGTATGTACGAGCCACTCCTCATCATATGATAAGGTACTGCAACATCTAAATAATCGGTACAATTCAATCACTTTACACTTCCTTTTTTTTAAAAAAAATTTTGACTCCCCTGACTAAAGGCACTCTCTGAACATCTATCTACTTCCGCCTGAGGTGGAGAGCATCCGTGCTTTCAAAATATTAGAAACATATGCGATTCTAACATTTTATCCAATGTACGTCATAAATGCTTGAAAAAGTTCTGGCAAACATCTTCGTAATTACCGTTTTAAGTATGTTATTTATCAGGTTGGACTAATAAGTATCTTAATATCTATATATATAATATAATATATATGCGTATATTACCACGGTGACTAATACAATTATATATGTTTTTGAGTATTTTAATTACCAAAGCGATCTGTATTATTTGGTACATATTACTATACTTAAAAGGGGGGACATTGCCAAGATGTTTGGAGGAAGTTTTTTCAAAAAAACTTATACGTTACATTGATTTAATGTTTATATAGAATCTCATATTTTTGCTACTCTGTTGAACACGGATGGTTTCCAAACACAAGCATAGTACGGAGGTGTTCAAAGGACGTGCCTTAGGTAGGGAGGAGTGCCAAGATTGAAAAAAAAAAGAATTAAAAGGAATTGTAATTTGTACTTATGATTCAGTGTTTAAGTCCGTCCTTATCATCTGATAGGATGGTGGTATCATATAAGATGATCGTGCCAACTCAATTTCTTACGCGTCGCTTATTAGAGGTTGGGATTGTGGCTTGTTGGCTTAGTTAAATACCCCGGTGAGCACCCTGTGCTAGAGGTTGGTGTTGTTAGTACACACTAAAGAAATCAAATGGAAAATTCTGGTCAACTAACCAACAACCTCGAATGAGATCCCTTTGCTTTTGAGTTAGGTCACTTTTAAAGTTTTTCAGATTCTACCCTCCTCGATTGCAAACATATGCGAAACCCATAATTTGACACATGTGCCACTAAACGGAACTTTTGTTTCTGCAGAATTATATTTCTTATGTTATGGAGTACTTATTGAAGAGCCAGGAGGTTTTGTATGTATATATCCTTAACTGAACGAGAGAACATAAATATCAATCGAATAAAATGAGATATATAATGATAAAAATCCAATTCTTTATTTTTGAATATGATTATGTATATATATTGAAGAGTATTCCGTATTGTATGATTCAATTTAATTTTTTAAATAATGGAAACGAAATCCATAAATTGGTCACGTACAAAATATTACAGTATTCAATTTTGTTTGCAAAAGACAAAATTTGGAAAAGAATAATTTTATTATGGATATGATTTGGCTAACTATAATTTTTTATACTTTAAAGAAAAGAAGCTTAATCTATACATACATGAAATTTTCGATAATACAATAATTATTAACTTTTTCTATTATGATTATAGTATAATTTTTGAGAGTTTAAATTAATTACTAAAGGTGAATCAAGCTTTATTTGTCCTCTTGAACCCCTTAATTTTAATTCATGTTTGTGTATACAATTTGTGTATATAGAGGCCAAGTATTATGTCGCATTGAAAATTTATTATAATTGAGCCTCATCTTTGATGGGAGTTTCTTCTTTTCCTATTTATGTATATACAACCCATCTATTATATATGTTAGGCCTTGAATGATGATAATAACCAAGTGCAATATCATCACATTCAATTTTTTTGTTGGACTCTGATGGCATCTTTTATGTCTGGAAATATCTCTATATTCCAATTTCATAGTCACTCTGTTTTCATTAAGAATTATTTATGCTAAATTTCAATTTTGGCCATTGTTTTTCATTTCCAAGAACTGATGATGTGTTGATGAAAATATAAATAAAGTATATATATGTCAAATGCACATTGGGTGAGGGTGCTGGGCCACGAATAATGGACACTAGTTGATTCAATCTTAATAGTCTCCAAAGAAAGTGCCCTTTTTCTATAATAAGTCTGGTGATATAGTTTCATAAACAATGAAGAATATGGTTTACAAGACTTTATTAGGTACTTTCCCATTTCACACTAGCAATTTTAACATAGAATGTGGCCAAGACGTCTTATAATTTTTCCCACAAAAGTTGAAAATATAAATAAAAAAACCACATATTAGAAATTAATGAAATGAAATAGCTAGTTTTGTGATGTTACATATATATGAAGAGACACCTTTGTTAAAATGTTAATAATTTATATATGTTGTACGTTTGGATGCACTTTGAGAGAATTTATAAGGTTAGAACAAGAAACTAATCATTTTGTAGTATAATATTTTTGGGAAAAAAGGTCAATAGCTAATATGACTCCTTTAGATGGTCATCTTAATTAGTTGTTTCTATTCGACAAAGAATATGGTTAATAATAAACCAATGATAAAGATGAATAAGTTATATAAAAGTTTATTTGAGATTTATGATACATTTAAACTCAAACGTGGATATACTAGTCTAGTAATGGCAACATCTTCTCTGTCGGTGTTTTCCGAGCTTATACCAGGCTCTTCCTTCAACATTTGTTTCCGAGTCTTAGCATCTGTTGTGGAGCTTGAACATGACCTTCTATAATTTTGTGAACATGGTGATTTTTCTCAACAACCTCTTACTGGTAATTTCAATGTCGCTTTTGTTAGAATTGAGAATTTGTCTCTATACCAGGCTTTGCACCGGGTTTGAATTCTAAGAGCTTTATGCTCATAAATTTGTTAATTTGGAAACAAATGTTAAACAAATTTAGATTATCTAAGAACATATAAATCTACTCATTTGTATTTATTTGAAAGAGCTATTTTGCATAAGAACTTAATTTTTTTTTATTAACTAAAACCTTAATGGGTTTGTTTTAGGTTTGGAGTTTTGGTTTTAAGTTATTCAAAAGAGAAACAAGATTGAAAGGCATACACACACACACACCATATAAGTGTTAATACTATCTAATATGAAAAATGACCAATTAGGTCATTAATGACTTATATAATTAGTATCTTGTTTATTAAATCTTTAAAACTATAATAATAATAGTTTAAATAAATTTTAAAATTTTTGAGTTTTAAATAACTTTATTAAGTATAAAATACTTAAAATCCATTTAATAACATAAGTTTTTTAGGTTCATATGTTGAACCTATATATAGATATATATCCCCCATGGAAATGTGCTACTTATTGTAATACTAACCAACTTGAGTGCTAATGGAATAGTAAATCCTCACCATCCTTCATATACTCATGAGTCTAGAATACAAATACGTGAATCATCAAATCATGATAAACTTTCTTGTAAGATGGTGAGGCTCATCAAATAAGTATTTGTAACATCAAATATCCTCTAATAGCAATATACTTTTCCAGATTTAAACTCCCCATGAAAAAAGCAACATACAAGAGTATAATATTAACAACAACAGTAATCATAAAAACATAAAGATATGAATATAATCCGAAAATAGTCTTCATTAGATTCAAACATAAAATTAGTCTTGTCTAACAAAACACATACACAAACTAGTTGTAAACATAAACCAAAATGACCAACATTCCATAATTTTTAAAGTTCGAAACAAGAAAATCTAGTTTGTTCAATGTTGATTGTTAACGGTATACAACTAGTGGTTTAGCCTTAATATCAAATAAGATGAGTTAAAAGCCTTCTTGCTATCAAAATTTAACTCCACGACATATAACATAGTTGTAATATAACACCAAAGTCGTTTCGTGGCACATTTGTCAAATTTCGGGGTTTCGCATGAGTGTTTGCATCTAGGAGTGTAGAATCTGAAACTTTGAATGATGAACTAACTTCAAAAGCAAGAGAGATCTCATCGAGGGTTGTTGTAGTTGACGGAGAACTTCCAATTTTATTTCATGTAGTCTATAATACAACACTAACCTCGAGCACACGCTGCTCACGGGGGTTATTTGCTAAATCACACCCACTTGCCAAACCTCTAATAGGCCAGAAGTAAGAAAAGTTTAGTTTGGCACGATCATCATGTATGATACCAGTCATCCTATCATATGATAAGGCTACTTCAACATCTAAATCATAAGTACAATTACAAATCCTTTCAATTTTTTTTTTTAAAAATTTTTTGCACTCCACCTGCCTAAAGGCACTCTCTGCACATCTCTATACTTTCTGCCTGAGGTTGGAGAGCCATTCGTGGTTCAACATATTAGCAAAACATATGAGATTCTAACATTTTATCAAATGTATGTTATAAGCTTGTTTAAAAAAGTTTTGGCAAACATGTTCATAATTCCCGGTTTGAAGTATAGTTATATTATCAGGTTGACTAATAAAGTATATATATATATATGAGTATATTACCACGGTGACTAATAAAGTATATATGTTTTGAGTATTTTAATTACTCAAATCGATTTATTTATTGGTAAATATTACTATACTTAAAAGGGGGGAATTACCAAGATGTTTGGAGGAAGTTTTTTCAAAAAAGCTTATAACGTACATTAGATAAAATGTTAGAATCTCATATTTTTTTCTAATATGTTGAACCACAGATGGTTCTCCAAACTCAAGCAGAAAGTACGGAGGTGTGCAAAGAGTGCCTTTAGGCAGGTGGAGTGCCAAAATTAAAATAAAAGGAATTAAAAGGATTTATAATTGTACTTATGATTCAGATGTTGAAGTAGCCATATCATATGATAGGATGGCTGGTATCATATATGATGATCGTGACAAACTCAAATTTTCTTACGCGCCGCTTTTTAGAGGTTTGGCTGGTGGGTGTGCTTTAGTAAATAACCGGGTTGACCACCCTGTGCTTGAGGTTGGTGTTGTAGTACACACTACATGAAATAAAATTGGAAGTTCGGCTAGTGGGTGGCCTTGAATGTTGAAAGCAAGATGTCAACATCACATACTATGGAGACCTCTAGTTTTTGTAGAAAATAAAATAGATACAAGATGAAAACTGCAGATTTTTATGAGCTTTGCTCAAGTATTTTTGTATCTTATATAAACCGAATGAAGAGCCACTCTCTACATTGATGCTTACAAAGCTATTTAAATATGTGAAAACAAGCTAACCTCCTGAAAGTGGTAACTATAAAAGAGGAACACCTTTCCTATCACTACTCCACTTCTACATCTATGCCACGATCACCTAATAAAACTGAAACAACTATGACCTAGTCTTGCTGACTATATCAAACTAAATACTGCAAACATATTCAAATTATACCAAAGCAAATTAAAACAAATCTCTAAATAACAAATTTAAGATTATTTTCCAACAATCTCCCCTTAATCTTTAATTTATGAAGCACTTCTCTTCATTTTGTGATGCACTTCTCACCATCATCTCTTCATTTTGTGATGCACTTCTCACCACTATCAAGTTTGATGCACTTCTCATCAAAAACAATTTTGGAGAACTTCTCTCCATGTGCACATAATCACCCATAATTCGAATCCACAAATCATTGCATTTCAAGCAACAATATCTCTCTCAGACATTCCATCAAATACCTTCCGTGTCCTTGCCTCCACAAATTGTTCCATCTCGTTTTTTATGGCCTTCTGCCACTCTAACTCGTTTTCTTCCTTCAGTAGGCATCTTTGGCATGGTCTCATTTTCTCGGCAGCCCCGTACTACACATGCATCACATACTACATATGCAGCGTTGCCACCTTCATGTCATTGCCTGCAGTAGTTTTTTTTCGAGCACAGCCACCACGAGGACCGCCTCCACCAACAATGACTTCACCACCGCCGGCGACGGAGCAACATGGCTCTGATACCATGTGTAGAAAATAAAATAGATACAAGATGAAAACTGTAGATTTTTATTAGCTTTGCTCAAGTATTTTTGTATATTATATAAACTCAAAGAAGAGCCACTCTCTACATTTATGCATACAAAGCTATTTAAATAAGTGAAAACAAGCTAACCTCCTGAAAGTGGTAACTAGAAAATAGGAACAGCTTTCTTATCACTACTCCACTTCTGCATCTATGCCACGATCACCTAATAAAACTGAAACAACTATGACCTAGTCTTGCTGACTATATCAAACTAAATACAGAAAACATATTCAAATTATACCAAAGCAAATTAAAACAAATCTCTAAATAACAAATTTAAAATTATTTTCCAACAGTTTTGTCATGTTACATATATATGAAGTGACACCATTATAAACAGGTTAATAATTAATATATGTTGTAGTTCTCAATGCCCTTTGAGAAAATTTATGAGGTTAGAACAAGAAACTAATCATTTTTGTAGAATAATATTTTTGGGTAGAAAGGTCAATAGCTAACATGACTCTTTTATATTGTCATCTTAGTTAATGTTTCTACTTCACAAAGAATTTCCTTAATAATAATCTAATGATTAAGAGGAAATAATTATATCCAAGTTTATTTGAGATTTATGATACCTTTAAGGGGTAAGTAATGGTGACATTTTCTATTTGAGTTTTACCAGCTTATACCTGGTTCTTCGGTTCTTCAATATCTGTTGCCTGAGTTTGAACCTAATCCTCTATAAGTTTTGTGAACATGGTCATTATGCTCAACAACCTCTTACTAGTACTTCCAATCTTCCTTTTTGTTTTGATCACTTAATAATGGTGTTGTTTTCTGTTAAATATTCCTACAGTCATAGGAATACTCAGTGGGACTAGTAGATGATTTCACGTAAATCAGAGCTGCGCAAGGTACAATTACTGAAAAACCTAGGCATCAAAAGTCAAAGGACAGTACCACCTTTAACATCTAAAGAACCCGGAACACATGTGAAGATATGAAGGAGATGACAACCCGATAGTAGTTGTAGAATAGGATAGAATTACAGTTGCGGGATAGAAGGCCCTTAATAGTTTCTATTTGTTTTACTTTTAAAAATTTATGATGTTAAACAAAATGCAGATCGTTTTTTAGCATAATAGTTTTACTATCTCATTGAAAAATTGACAGAGGGATATACATCATAATCACATGAGTGTATATAGTAATTTGACAACTTTGATAATCACACAATAAGAGGACCCCATTACAAGTAGCCGTCAAACACAACAAGAAAATTGGGCTTTTCCTTCCATGCAATTGGTAAAAAAATGTCCAAATTTGATAACAAACAAAGTGGTGTGTGCAACTACTAAAAGTACTACATAGTCTAACTAGTCTGGTCTTGAATGAAAATAATAAGTTAAACAAAGTAATATTTCAACCGTACAACCTTACATATATTAAGATGTTAAGATTAAGGGATTATGTGATGCTAATAAAAATTAAAAAAATATTAATTACATCATGTATGGTATTGTAATAGTCAAATACACTCTCTTAGGTGTCTCCTCTATGCTATACATAACAATTTTGAGAATTATTTCTTGAACGATACAACCATACAGGATTTTAGAATATATATATTTTGAATGATATAAAATAATATAAAAAGTTTAAAATGTTTTTGTTATGAGGGTTTTTCTTTCAACTACAAAAAAAATACTACTCATCTTAATTTAGGAATAAATTATTTATTATTTTCAGTACTTCCTTCCATCCTATTACACATGCTCCTGATCATTTTTGACACTTAATTTAAGGAGAGCATACAAAGTTAGTTTCCATTATTATTGTGTGAATTTATTTTGAAGAACAAATTTAAGTATGCATTTTTGTTCACAAGAAAAATTTTCAAAAATCAACAAAAGTATACACTCTATCAATACACACTAATAAGAATGTTGGAATAATTTTAAATTTAGTGTTATTCAAGTATTTGGTTTATGTGTTTTTGAATTTAATGTTTGAACTTTGCTCTTAATTAGCATGTACTAGGAGCAAGAATAAGTCAGATGTAGTTGAGGGTTTGTAGGAGTTAGTGGATGAATGTTAGTAGTTTGAAGTAGTCTGGGTTGTTTCTATTTGTTCTCCTATTTTCATGCCACCACCTTGGGTGTTAAAATAAATAATATATTTTTGACTATTAAAATGATAGGAAGTATGTGAGAGTTTCTAGAATAACAGTGGTACATGTATTAGTATATTTCTATGTTCAATGTATTGGTCTAGATACATGTAATCTCTAGAATGTTCAAGTGCAGTCTTTTGGAGTCTAAGAATTATCTAGCAATTAAGTAAGTGTGTAGATTCTTCTATGGGGTCCTATATAAAGCCTTGTACCAAGTCATTTGTAATAAAGTAAAATTTCAAGTAATACACTTCTTCTCCTAGATAGTCTTGTGTGAGTTTTAGTGAGATCCTTTCTTCTAACAAACCTGGTATCAAGAGCCTAAGGTTCTACTTGTCTTCAAAGATGTCTTGTGTGGCGTAAAGAAGAAGGAGATCATGGGAAATGAATGTATCCATGGCAAATGGCAAAGTTCACCAAAAAAATTATGAGAATTGGTTTGCATTTGTATGAAGGCGGTCCTTGGAGCATATGATGTGTGGGAAATTATGAAAAAAGGATTGGAGGTGCCCGAAAATGAAGCAAATTGAATGAAGTTCAAAACGATCAACCTTAAGCCCAAAGAATGATGGATCAAAAGGTGATCATGATCATTCATCAATGTTTGGATGATTTATGATAAAAAGTGGCTTCCGCAAACAACATCAAAGAAAGTTTGGGATACTCTCAAATCTTCTTTTAGTGGAGATGCTAAAGTAAACAGAGTTCGGTTACAAACACTTCATGACGAATTTGAGGCCTTGCGAATGAAGGAATCCGAACTAATCTCGGATCGTTTTTCAAGGGTCTTGACCGTTGTCGATGAAATGAAAAATAAATGGAGAAGAGGTAAGTGATGTTCGTGTTATTGAAAAGTTCTTCGTTCACTTGACTCTAAATTTGATTACAAAGTTGTTGCAATTAAGGAGGCTAAAGATATAGATGAAATGACTATTGATGAGCTTATGGGATCACTACAAGGCCATGAAGAAAAAATATTTAAAAAGAATGAGCCGATTGAACAAGCCTTACAGGCAAAATTATCTTTCAAAGATAATAATGGAAGATACAGAAGGAGTCAAAGAGATCGTGGATGAGGACATGGAAGAGGATTTCTACATCGACAAGGAAGAGGATGTGGCCAACAAAGGAAGGAAAATCAAAAGATGAAAGATTGTACGAGACAAGAAATTCAAGAGGTCGTGAAAGAGTAGATATATTCCAAGGTATGACAAATCAAATTCTAAGTGTTATAGTTGTCAAAAATATGGTCACTATGCTTCTGAGTGTCGCACTTCAAAATATCAATTAAGTTCAGGAGAAAGCTAATCTTGTGGTTGATAAAGGCAACGAAACCACTTTGCTTCTAGCTAGCACAAAAAGGAGAAGAAAATCATGGAAACAATCTACGATATCTTGATAGTGTATCTTTTCCTAACGTCTCCCATGTGCTAATTAAATTTGCCAACCGGATGTGGGTAAACTATCCTCCTACTATTTAGTTTTCTCCTACATTTTGTTTGCATTTGTTTAACCTTAGGGATGATAATAAATGAAGGTATGAATTACAAATGCAATATGGATCCATCGGTTGGTTTGTTGGTGCAACACTCGGGTATATGCACAAGCTGACGAGAATCAAAGAGTAATTGCTTGCATTGGTGATGGCAGCTTCCAGGTAATTATATCTTCTTACAAGACTTCAATTATTTGTGATAGTTATATGGTTCATAAAAATCTTGGTCCTAACTGATATATGCTTCATTTTAATTACAAGTGCATGCTAGGTCATACCATTTGGACTTGAAAAACAGGGTCAAGAAGTTGTTCGCGACGGTGATATATATCAACCCAACTAAAAAAAACGCAAGTGATCAAATTAGTTTTGTATCTAGTTTTTAGAATTTGGAATTTTGTAAATACTTTGGTTTCGAGGACAAGTTATATATAAACCATTCTGTCAAATATAAATAACTATGGTTAAGACCTAACCTATTGTGGCTATGCTTTCATACTACAGTTTTTATTTTCTAAACAAGGTCACATTTAGAAGATGAAAGTGTTGTTTGAAAACCTAAAATTACAATGGCAGTTAAAACTAAAACTATGGTGTAAAGACCTTTCGGACAACGTTAACCATAATTATTTAACAAAGTATTCTGGTTTAGTTACAATACTTGTGGTTCAACTGCTTGTCTAACAAAATCTAAGATACCAAATTTTTTTATAACATGTTGTGGCTATGCTTTCAAATAACATGGTACTAAAATAACCGTTGTTTGAAGTAGTTATTAAATGAACTTTGGCACTCTTGCTTGACATCTATTGACAGTTGTCTATTTGGTCAAATCATTGCATGTATTTGTTTGTATTTGTTTCCAACAACAGTAGTGTATATTAAAACTATTGTTTCTTTTACATTCCAACAAGCACCGTCAAACAATTGTGTTTCTTCGTTCTAGTAAGGGTTCCTCAACTGTTGTCTCTCTCAATCACACGGCTCCTCCATAGTCAACCGAAAATTCACATACAAGGCAATAGTGAAAAACAATTGTATGAGCTTGTTTTCTTGTAGTGATGTGAGATGACCACTTGATTCTATTTAAATTATAAAAATTTACAAAATATATATGTGATTAAATATAATATGCACAAGTAACAAGGTATTCAATATTTTAATATTTTTTAGTGTATAATTTAAATACCTCCTATATTTTCACTTTAAATAATTATATGAGATTACAAAATTTAAATATTTTAAATTTATAAATAAATTCATGAATTTAAAAAAAATCAAAATATTCAACATTTGGTTATTTGGATTATTAGTTTACAAATATCCGATAGATATTTATTATTTTGTAAGTTTGTGGAATTACGAAATAAAAAATAAAATTCATATAATGCTCCGCTTGGTTAGTATATATATTATACGATTTAGTTTTAAAATTTCTAGGAGATTTGTTGAGTTTTCTCAATTTAATTTTTAAAAAAATTTTGGTTGACAACTATATTATACACTAATATTTTCTTGAAATTATTATGTGCAGAACTATCTACCATAAAATATTTAGATCATTGTTTACAAATTAATATATAATATTGTTTATTTGACATCATGTATATATGATATTAACTCTACTTTGGATTCATTTTTATTGACAATTTTCTTATATAGGAAGGGACCAATTTCATGACAGGTCACATAAGCAGTGGAGTGAGAGGGCAAGAAGCCTTTCACAACACTTAAATTTTCTTTCTTTACCATTACAAATTTGGTTCTCAACTTTATATATGACAAGTGTGTATACTAATACTTATTGAAGAAGATAGTTACTAACATCTTCTCTTTTTTTAATTCAAAAACAATATGGTTAAAAATTATATTACAAGGGTAATATGAACCGCATGTGTATGAAATTAGAAAATGTAGCTCAAAATTTGAATATTTTATATTATTTCTTCAATAAAATCCCCAACTTAGATTGTTGCATCTAATTTTGTGTGGGTGTTAGTTAACTCTCTATGAGTGGGCAATGCGCAAAAGACATACTCCCTCCGTCCCCCTCAATTGTTTACATTGGAAGGAACACGGAGACCAAGACAATGTATGAAAATGAGTAAAGTTAGATGAAAAATGGGTAAAGTGGTGGGACCTATCAATATTTAATAATAGATTTGAGATAGTGGATGAAAGTAGTGGGTGTAATAGTAGTTTTTATTGTTAAATATGAGATAGTGGGGGAAGATAGTGGGTGTAATGATGGAAAAAACTTACTATTTATGGTAATGTAAGAAATGAGAGGGACATCCCAAAATAGTAACTGTAAAGAAATGAGAGGGACAGAGGGAGTATATGGTATGAAGTCAAGGTAATTGGTTGCAAAATAAGCAAAAGATATATGGTATATACATTGGAAACCTAATGTCATGTCAAATCACAGACTATGGAGACCTCTAGTTTTGTGATGTTACATATATATGAAGTGACACCTTTGTTAACAGGTTAATCATTAATATATGTTGTAGTTCTCCATGCCCTTTGAGAGAATTTATGAGGTTAAAACACGAACTATTCATCTTGCAGAATAATCTTTTTGGGCAGAAAGGTGTGTAGCTAATATGACTCCTTTATATAGTCACCTTAGTTAATGTTTCTACTTCACAAAGAATTTCCTTAATAATAATCTAATGATTAAGAGGAAATAATTATATACAAGTTTATTTGAGTTTTATGATACCTTTAAGGGGTAAGTAATGGTAGTGACATCTTCTATTTGAGGGTTTACCATCTTATACCAAGTTCTTCGGCATCTGTTTCCAAGCTTATACCAAGTTCTTCAAATCTGTTGCCGATCTTGAACCTCATCCTCTATAAGTTTTGTGAACATGGTCATAATTCTCACCAACCTCTTTCTAGTATTGCCAATCTTCCTCTTTGTTTTGATCACTTAATTATGGTGTTGTTTTCCTTTAATTAATGTTTGGATATCTTTTTCTGAATTTCAGCAAGTGCTTGGATATTTTTATGTTGATTTTAAAGTGTTGTATTGACAACAAGACATGGTTATTTATGTTTGTTTTATGTTAAGTTATTTATTTGGGAAATTTGGATATGTTGTTTTATTTGTTAATATTCTTCGTTATATTGGTTATTTCCATGTTGTGTCCAGGTGTAAACATATTCACGCCGAGTAATACTCTTGAAATTAGTGGGTAATCATCAAAAATGGGAGATTGTGAATCCTAAGTTTTCGGGCGTGTGGTGTGCTTGTGTATTACAAGTTGTTGTATTTGGGTCAGTATATTTTTCCTTATTTTCGTATTTAATTGGGACTTGATGTGATTTTTGAAAAAGACTCGTGTTGTCACGGGTTGCCATATTTCGTATTCAAAACTAAATCTCGAAAGCTTGATTAGTCAAGTTTCCTGAGGTGGAGACACGAAGATTGGTTGTATTATACCATAATGGGAACAGTTCAGAGAAGGAAACATGAAGCTAGCTGATGTTATCCTACAATGGCTAGAGAGGTACGATCTATGCCTCTGGGCTATCCTTTTCAGTCCTACGAGCACGTAAGGAATTTAAGTACTACCAATTATACCAACAAATCATAATTTTTTGGGGGCCTATGGTGGGTTTATGGATTAACCAAGTTGTTGTATTTAGGTCATTATTTCTCGACCTATTTTCATATTCGAAAATTGGAACTTGACCTGATTTTCGGAAAAGACTACGTAGAATTCAAGAGCGAGTTATAAACATGGTTAGGATTTCGAATTGTGAATTCTCTCATAATTAAGTTGAAGCTCACTGAATTAATATAAAAATTAATTTCCGAAAATATAGGATATGGTTTGGATCGATTCAAATTCTTTTAAATACCAAGCTTGATTGTCTAGTGTTAACATATTATTTTAGAGAATATAGATTGAGTTGGAATCATTCTCCTCATTGTATTTAAAAGATTGTATTTGAGAGCCAGTGAAAGTGAGAAAGAGTTGTACATATAGAACAAGGGAGGCGGATAGATTAGTTTCTTCGGTTCTGCATTGCAAAGGGTTCAAGGAAAAACGAATTCTAGGAGTCACTACAACAGAAACGGTTAAAATTTACTGCCATTTCCGGTCAATCTTAGTTTTTTTGATCGGATGTGGTCAATTTAGTTATTTTTGAGCGGAATAGCCGGTCAGTCATAGCTTAGTGGATTTTAGCTGTCTCCGGTCAAGTTAAATTTGTTATTTTTGACCGAATAAATCTGACCGGTTAGTATTGACCGTTTAATTTTGACGGTCATTTTTGACCGTTTTCGGTCATTTTTGTCTGCTGTTTTCAATGTTTTAATTTTCATGAATTTTCTTGTAGGGAGTCAAGCTGAAGGAATTGAGAGGTTCTAAGCAACATATTGCAAGGGGAAGTTATTGTCCAAGCTGTTAGAGTCGGCTCAATTTGCAAGTGATAATAACAATCTCTTTGAGTGACTCCCTTCAAAAGAGATATATTATTATTTTGTAATTATTGAATTTTAAAGTAATAATATACTATTATGTACTAAGGTTGTACCGGACAAACTTGATATAATTTTGTTAATTTAAAAATAGTAAGTCATGCTAGAGAATCGTTAATAACGTTAGCTATAATAGTTGGTAAAAGATAACAATAGTGAAAATTCGTTATATATATAAACTGGGATTCATTTACATTAAATAAAACTAAAATTCAAATATATATTTGGCAAATACGTGTATTAATATAAATAATATAACATGTATATATATATATATATATATATTATATATATGTATGTACATATCCTTAACTGAACAGAGAACATAAATATCAATCGAATAAAATGAGATATTATAATGCTAAAATCCAATTCTTCATTTTTGAATATGATTATGTATATATATTGAAGAGTATTCCGTATTGTATGATTCAATTTAATTTTTTAAATAATGGAAACGAAATCCATAAATTGGTCACGTATAAAATATTACAGTATTCAATTTTGTTGCAAAAGACAAATTTGGAAAAGAATAATTTTATTATGGATATGATTTGGCTAACTATAATTTTTTATACTTTAAAGAAAAGAAGCTTAATCTATACATACATGAAATTTTCGATAATACAATAACTATTAACTTTTTCTATTATGATTATAGTATAAATTTTGAGAGTTTAAATTAATTACTAAAGGTGAATCAAGCTTTATTTGTCCTCTTGAACCCCTTAATTTTAATTCATGTTTTGTATACAATTTGTGTATATAGAGGCCAAGTATTATGTCGCATTGAAAATTTATTATAATTGAGCCTCATCTTTGATGGGAGTTTCTTCTTTTCCTATTTATGTATATACAACCCATCTATTATATATGTTAGGCCTTGAATGATTATAATAACTAAGTGCAATATCATCACATTCAATTTTTTTGTTGGACTCTGATTGCATCTTTTATGTCTGGAAATATCTCTATATTCCAATTTCATAGTCACTCTGTTTTCATTAAGAATTATTTATGCTAAATTTCAATTTTGGCTATTGTTTTTCATTTCCAAGAACTGATGATGCTGTTGATGAAAATATAAATAAAGTATATATATGTCAAATGCACATTGGGTGAGGGTGCTGGGCCACGAATAATGGATACTAGTTGATTCAATCTTAATAGTCTCCAAAGGAAGTGCCCTTTTTCTATAATAAGTCTGGTGATATAGTTTCATAAACAATGAAGAATATGGTTTACAAGACTTTATTAGGTACTTTCCCATTTCACACTAGCAATTTTAACATAGAATGTGGCCAAGACGTCTTATAATTTTTCCCACAAAAGTTGAAAATATAAATAAAAAAACCACATATTAGAAATTAATGAAATGAATAGCTAGTTTTGTGATGTTACATATATATGAAGAGACACCTTTGTTAAAATGTTAATAATTTATATATGTTGTACGTTTGATGCACTTTGAGAGAATTTATAAGATTAGAACAAGAAACTAATCATTTTGTAGCATAATATTTTTGGGAAAAAAGGTCAATAGCTAATATGACTCCTTTATATGGTCATCTTAATTAGTTGTTTCTATTCGACAAAGAATATGGTTAATAATAAACCAATGATAAAGATGAATAAGTTATATCAAAGTTTATTTGAGATTTATGATACATTTAACCTCAAACGTGGATATACTAGTCTAGTAATGGCAACATCTTCTCTGTCGTGTTTTCCGAGCTTATACAAGGCTCTTCCTTCAACATTTGTTTCCGAGTCTTAGCATCTGTTGTGGAGCTTGAACATTACCTTCTATAATTTTGTGAACATGGTGATTTTTACAAGCTTTATGCTCATAAATTCATTTGGAAACAAATGTTAAACAAATTTAGATTACCTAAGAACATATATATCTACTCATTGGTATTTATTTGAAGGAGCTATTTTGTATAAGATCTTTAATTTTTTTTTTATTAACTAAAACCTTAATGGGTTTGTTTTAGGTTTGGAGTTTTGGTTTCAAGTTATTCAAAAGCAAAACAAGATTGAAAGGCATACACACACACCCACACACACACCCCATATAAGTGTTAATACTATCTAATATGAAAAATGGTCAATTAGGTAATTAGTGACTTATATAATTAGTGTCTTGTTTATAAATCTTTAAAACTATAATAAGAATAGTTTAAATAAATTCATTAAATTTTTTGAGTTTTAAATAACTTTTTTAATTATAAAAAACTTAAAAGCAATTTTATAACATAATTTTTTTAGGTTCATATGTTGCACCTATATATAGATATATATCCTGGAAATGTGCTACCTATTGTAATACTAACCAACTTGAGATGCTAATGGAACAGTAAATCCTCACCATCTTTCATATACTCATGAGTTTAGAATACAAATACGTGAATCATCAAATCATGATCAACTTTCTTGTAAGATGGTGAGGCTCATCAAATAAATATTTGTAACATCAAATATCCTCTAATAGCAATATACTTTTCCAGATTTAAACTCCCCATGAAAAAAGCAACATACAAGAGTATAACATTAACAACAACAATAATCATAATAAAATAAAGAAATGAATATAATTCGAAAATAGTCTTCATTAGATTCAAACATAAAATTAGTCTTCTCTAACAAAACACATACACAAACTAGTTGTAAACATAAACCAAAATGACCAACATTCCATAATTTTTAAAGTTCGGAACAAGATAATCTAGTGTGTTCAATATCGATTGTTAACGGTAAACAACTAGTGGTTTAGCCTTAATATCAAATAAGATGACTTAAAAGACTTGTTGCTATTAAAATTTAACTCCACGACATATCACATAATTGTAAAATAACACCAAAGTCGTTTAGTGGCACATTTGTCAAATTTTGGGGTTTCGCAAGAGTGTTTGCATCTAGGAGTGTAGAATCTGAAACTTTGAATGGTGAACTAACTTCAAAAACAAGAGAGATCTCATCGAGGGTTGTTGTAGTTGACAGAGAACTTCCAATTTTATTTCATGTAGTCTATAATACAACACGAACCTCGAGCACACGCGGCTCACCGGGGTTATTTGCTAAAGCACACCCACTAGCCAAACCTCTAATAAGGGGCGGGTGAGAAAAGTTGAGTTTGGCACAATCATCATGTATGATACGAGCCATCCTATCATATGATAAGGCTACTGCAACATCTAAATCATAGGTACAATTACAAATCCTTTCAATTCCTTTTTTTTAAAAAAAAATTTTGCACTCCACCTGCCTAAAGGCACTCTCTGCACATCTCTATACTTTCCGCCTGAGGTTGGAGAGCCATCCGTGGTTCAACATATTAGAAAAACATATGAGATTCTAACATTTTATCAAATGTACGTCATAAGCTTGTTTGAAAAAAGTTTTGGCAAACATCTTCGTAATTCCCCGTTTTAAGTATAGTTATATTATCAGGTTGACTAATAAAGTATATATATATATATATATATATATATATGAGTATATTACCACGGTGACTAATAAAGTATATATGTTTTGAGTATTTTAATTACTCAAATCGATGTATTTATTGGTAAATATTACTATACTTAAAAGGGGGGAATTGCCAAGATGTTTGGAGGAAGTTTTTTCAAAAAACTTATAACGTACATTAGATAAAATGTTAGAATCTCATATTTTTGCTAATATGTTGAACTACGGATGGTTCTCCAAACACAAGCAGAAAGTACGGAGGTGTGCAAAGAGTGCCTTTAGGTAGGAGGAGTGCCAAAGTTGAAAAAAAAAGGAATTAAAAGAATTTGTAATTGTACTTATGATTCAGATGTTTAAGTAGCCTTATCATATGATAGGATGGCTGGTATCATATAAGATGATCGTGCCAAACTCAACTTTTCTTACGCGTCGCTTATTAGAGGTTTGGCTTGTGGGTGTGCTTTAGTAAATAACCCGGTTGAGCACCCTGTGCTCGAGGTTGGTGTTGTAGTACACACTACATGAAATAAAATTGGAAATTCTTGGTCAACTACAACAACCCTCGATGAGATCCCTCTTGCTTTTGAAGTTAGGTCACCATTTAAAGTTTCAGATTCTACACTCCTAGATGCAAACACTCATGCGAAACCACATAATTTGACAAATGTGCCACTAAACGACTTTTGTGTTCTTGAAGAATTATATCTGATATGTTATGGAGTTAATTATTGAAGAGCAAGGAGGTTTTTAACAATTTTTATTTGGTATTAAGTCTGATCCACTAGTTTTCTACCATTAACCATCAACATTGAGCTTACTAGGCTTTCTTTTTCCTAACTTTTGAAATATTCAAACTTTGTGGAATGTTGGTTATTTTGGCTTAGGTTTGCCCCTAGCTTGTGTATGTGTTTTGGTGGAAAAGACTAAATTTATGTTTATATGTAATGAAGACTATTTTTGGATTATATTCATTCGTTTTAGTTATTTGATTATTGTTGTGATTAATATCATACTCTCTCGTGTTGCTTTCCTTCATGTGGATTTGAAATATAGAAGCGTATATTGCTAGTAAAGGATATTTGATGCTACAAATACTGATTCAATGATCGTTAAGATCTAACAAGGAAGCTGCTCATCATTTGATGTTTGGACATCATTAGTATTCTCCACTCATTAGTATCTCAAAGTTGAATGGTGACCTAACTTCAAAAGCAAGAGGGATCTCACCGAGGGTTGTTGTAGTTGACCGAGAACATCCAATTTTATTTCAAGTAGTCTGTACTACAACACCAACCTCCAGCATACGTTGCTCACCGAGGTTATTTGCTAAAGCACACCCATGGGCCAAACCTCTAATATGCCACCTGGTAAGAAAAATTGAGTTTGGCACAATCATCATGTATGATACCAGTCATTCTGTCATATGATAAGGCTACTTCAACATCTCAATCATAGGTACAATTAAAAATCCTTTCAATTCTTTTGTTATTTTCAATTTTGACACTCCACCTGCCTAAAGGCACTATCTGCACACTTCTGTACTTTCTGCGTGAGGTTGGAGAACCATCAGTGGTTCAATATATTAGCAAAAAATATAAATTCTAACATTTTATCTGATGTACGTTATAAGCTTATTTGAAAAAACTTTGGGCAAACATCTTGGTAATTCCCCCTTTTAAGTGATGTACAGAGGCGTGCACAGAGTGCTTTTAGGTAGGTGGAGTGCCAAAATTGTAAAAAAGGAAATAAAAGGATGTGTAATTGTACCTATGAATTAGATGTTGAAGTAGCTTTATCATATGATAGGATGGCTGGTATGATACATGATGATCGTGCAAACGTCAACTTTTCTCACCCGCCCTTTATTAGAGGTTTGGCTAGTGGGTGTGCTTTAGCAAATAACCTGAGTGAGCAGCCTGTGCTCGAGGTTGGTGTTGTAGTACACACTACATGAAATAAAATTGGATGTTCTCCGTCAACTACAACAACCCTCCATGAGATCCCTCTTGCTTTTGAAGTTAGGTCATCATTCAAAGTTTCAGATTAAGGCTGGGCCACTAGTTTTCTACCATTAACCATCAACATTGAGCATACTAGGTTTTCTTTTTCCTAACTTTTGAAATATTCAAACTTTGTGGAATGTTGGTTATTTTGAATGAAAATAATAAGTTAAACAAAGCAATATTTCAACTGTACAACTTTACATATATTAAGATGTTAAGATTAAGGGATTTATGTGATGCTAATAGAAATTAAAAAAAATATTAATTATATCATGTATCGTATTGTAATAGTCAAATAAACTCTCTTAGGTGTCTCCTCTATGCTATACATAACAATTTTGAAAATTATTTCTTGAACGATACAACCATACAGGATTTTAGAATATAAGTATTTTTAATGATATAAAATAATATAAAAAGTTTTAAAATGTTTTGTTATGAACTTTTTTCTTTCTACTACAAAAAATACTACTCACCTTAATTTAGGGATAAATTATTTATTATTTTCAGTACTCCTTCCATCCCATTACATATGCTCCTTTGATCATTTTTGACACTTAATTTAAGGAAAGCATACAAAGTTAATTTCCATTATGATTGTGTGAATTTATTTTTGAAGAACAAACTTAAGTATGCGTTTTTTCTCACAAGAAAAAAATTCAAAAATCACAAAAGTATACACTCTATCAATACACACTAATAATGAATGTTGAAATAATTTTAAATTTAGTTGTTATTTAAGTATTTGGTTTATGTGTTTTTTGAATTTAATGTTTGAACCTTGATGTTAATATTAGCATGTACTAGGAGCAAGAATAAGGCAGATGTAGTTGAGGGTTTGTAGGAGTTAGTGGATGAGTGTTAGTAGTTTGAACTAGTCTGGATTGTTTCTATTTGTTCTCCTATTTTCATGCCACCACCTTGGGTGTTAAAAATAAATAATATATTTTTGACTATTAAAATGATAGAAGTATGTGAGAGTTTCTAGAATACGGTGGTGCATGTATTAGTATATTTCTATGTCCAATGTATTGTCTAGATACATGTAGTCTCTAGAATGTTCAAGTGAAGTCTTTTGGAGTCTAAGAATTATCTAGCAATTAAGTAAGTGTGTAGATTCTTCTATGGGGTCCTATATAAAGCCTTGTACCAAGTCATTTCTAATAAAGTAAAATTTCAAGTAATACACTTCTTCTCCTAGATAGTATTGTGTGAGTTTTAGTGAGATCCTTCTTCCAACAAATTGGTATCAAGAGCCAAAGGTTATACTTGTCTTCAAAGATGTCTTGTGTGGCGTAAAGAAGAAGGAGATCATGGGAAATGGAATGTATCCATGGCAAATGGCAAAGTTCACCAAAGAAAATTATGAGAATTGGTGCATTTGTATGAAGGCAGTCCTTGGAGCACATGATGTGTGGGAAATTACGGATAAAGGATTGGAGGTGCCCGAAAATGAAGCAAATTTGAATGAAATTCAAAACGATCAACCTTAAGCCCAAAGAATGAAGGATCAAAAGGCGATCATGATCATTCATCAATGTTTGGATGAGTTATGATAAAAAGTTGCTTCCGCTACAACATCAAAGAAAGTTTGGGATACTCTCAAATCTTCTTTTAGTGGAGATGCTAAAGTAAACAGAGTTCGGTTACAAACACTTCGTGACGAATTTGAGGCCTTGCGAATGAAGGAATCCGAACTAATCTCGGATCATTTTTCAAGGGTCTTGACCGTTGTTAATGAAATGAAAAGTAATGGAGAAGAGGTAAGTGATGTTCGTGTTATTGAAAAGTTCTTCGTTCACTTGACTCTAAATTTGATTACAAAGTCGTTGCAATTAAGGAGGCTAAAGATATAGATGAAATAACTATTGATGAGCTTATGGGATCACTACAAGGCCAAGAAGAAAAAATATTAAAAAAGAATGAGCCGATTGAACAAGAATTACAGGCAAAATTATCTTTCAAAGATAATGATGGAAGATACAGAAGGAGTCAAAGAGGTCATGGACGAGGACGTGGAAGAGGATTTCTACATGGACAAGGAAGAGGATGTGGCCAACAAAGGGAGGAAAATCAAAAAGATGAAAGATTGTACGAGATAAGAAATTCAAGAGGTCGTGAAAGAGGTAGATATATTCCAAGGTATGACAATCAAATTCTAAGTGTTATAGTTGTCAAAAATACGGTCACTATGCTTCGAGTGTCGCACTTCAAAATATCAATTAAGTTGAGGAGAAAGCTAATATTGTGGTTGATAAAGGCAACGAAACCACTTTGCTTCTAGCTAGCACAAAAAGGAAAAGAAAATCGTGGAAACAATCTACGATATCTTGATAGTGTATCTTTTGCTAACGTCTCCCATGTGCTAATTAAATTTGCCAACGGGATGTGGGTAAACTCTCCTCCTACTATTTAGTTTTCTACTACATTTTCTTTGCATTTGTTTAACCTTAGGGATGATAATAAATGAAGGTATGAATTCCAAATGCAATATGGATCCATCGGTTGGTTTGTTGGTGCAACACTCGGGTATATGCACAAGGTGACGAGAATCAGAGAGTAATTGCTTGCATTGGTGATGCAGCTTCCAGGTAATTATCTCTTCTTACAAGCCTTCAATTATTTGTGATAGTTATATGGTTCATAAAAATCTTGGTCCTAATTGATATATGCTTCATTTTAATTACAAGTGCGCGCTAGGTCATACCATCTGGAATTGAAGAACAGGGTCAAGTGAAAAACTTAAAGCCCTAAGATTCTTGTGGCGTAGTAGAATAAAGAAGTTGTTCGCGACGCTGATATATATCAATCCAACTAAAAAAAACGCAAGTGATCAATTAGTTTTGTATCTAGTTTATAGAAGTTGGAATTTTGTAAATACTTTGGTTTCGAGGACAAGTTATATATAAACCATTCTGTCAAATATAATAACTATGATTTAGACCTAACCTATTGTGGCTATGCTTTCATACTATAGTTTTATTTACTAAACAAGGTCACATTTAGAAGATGAAAGTGCTGTTTGAAAACCTAAATTACAATGGCAAGTTAAAACTAAAAATATGGTGTAAAGACCTTTCAGACAACGTAACCATAATTATTTTAACAAAGTATTCTGGTTTAGTTACAATACTTGTGGTTCAAACTGCTTGTCTAACAAAGGTCTAAGATAATAAATTTTCTTATAACATGTTGTGGCTATGCTTTCAAATAACATGGTACTAAATAAAACCGTTGTTTGAAGTAGTGTTATTAAATGAACTTTGGCACTCTTGCTTGACATCTATTGACAGTTGTCTATTTAGGTCAAACCATTGCTTGTATTTGTTTCCAACAACAGTAATGTATATTAAAACTATTGTTTTCTTTTACATTTCAACAAGCACTGTAAAACAATTGTGTTTCTTTTCTAGTAAGGGTTCCTCAATTGTTGTCTCTCTTAATCACACGGCTCCTCCATAGTCAACGGAAAATTCACATACAAGGCAATAGTGAAAAACAATTGTATGAGCTTGTTTTCTTGTAGTGATGTGAGATGACCACTTGATTCTATTTTAAAATATAAAAATTTACAAAATATATATGTGAATTAAATATAATATGCGAAGTAACAAGGTATTCAATATTTAATATTTTTATTGTATAGATTTAAATACCTCCTATATTTTTGCTTCTAAATAATATATGAGATACAAAATTTAAATATTTTAAATTTATAAATAAATTCATGAATGTTAAAAAATTGAGATATTCAACATTTATTATTTTGGAATTTTAGTTTACAATATCCGATAGATAGTCATTATTTGTAAGTTTGTGAAATTACGAAATAAAAAAATAAAATTCAAATAATGCTCCGCTTGGTTAGTATATATATTATACGATTTAGTTTTAAATTTCTAGGAGATTTGTTGAGTTTTTCTCAATTTAATTTTTAAAAAATTTGGTTGACACTATAATTATACAATATTATTTCTAAATTATTATGTGCAAATTATCTACCATAAAATATTTTAGATCATTGTTTACAAATTTAATATATAATATTGTTTTATTTGACATCATGTATATATGATATTAAACTCTACTTTGGATTCACTTTCATTGACAATTTTCTTATATAGAAAGGGACCAATTTCATGATAGGTCACATTAGCAGTGGCGTGAGAGGGCAAGAAGCCTTTCACAACACTTAAATTTTCTTTCTTTACCACTACAAATTTGGTTCTCAAACTTTATATATGACAAGTGTGTATACTAATACTTATTGAAGAAGATAGTTACTAACATCTTCTCTTTTTTTAATTCAAAAACAATATGGTTAAAAATTATATTACAAAGGTAATATGAACCGCATGTGTATGAAATTAGAAAATGTAGCTCAAAATTTGAATATTTTATATTATTGAAAATAAAATCCCCAACTTAGATTGTTGCATCTAATTTTGTGTGGGTGTTAGTTAATTCTCTATGAGTGGGCAATGCCCAAAAGACATTTATGGTATGAAGTCAAGGTAATTGGTTGCAAAATAAGCAAAAGATATATGACTCCTCTAGTTTTGGAGACCTCTAGTTTTGTGATGTTACATATATATGAAGTGACACCTTTGTTAACAGGTTAATATTAATATATGTTGTAGTTCTCGATGCCTTTTGAGAGAATTTATGAGGTTAAAACACGAAACTATTCATCTTGCAGAATAATCTTTTTGGGCAGAACGGTGAATAGCTAATATGACTCCTTTATATAGTCACTTTAGTTAATGTTTCTACTTCACAAAGAATTTCTTTAATAATAATCAAATGATTAAGAGGAAATAATTATATCCAAGTTTATTTGAGATTTATGATACCTTTAAGGGTAAGTAATGGTAGTGACATCTTCTATTTGAGGGTTTACCAGCTTATACCAAGTTCTTCGGCATCTGTTTCCAAGCTTATACCAAGTTCTTCAATATCTGTTGCCGAGATTGAACCTCATCCTCTATAAGTTTTGTGAACATGGTCATTATTCTCACCAACCTCTTTCTAGTATTGCCAATCTTCCTCTTTGTTTTGATCACTTAATTATGGTGTTGTTTTCCTTTAATTAATTTTTGGATATTTTTTTCTGAATTTAAGCAAGTGCTTGGTAGTTTTTATGTTGATTTTAAAGTGTTGTATTGACAACAAGACATGGTTATTTATGTTTGTTTTATGTTAAGTTATTTATTTGGGAAATTTGGATATTTTGTTTTATTTGTTAATATTCTTCGTTATATTGGTTATTTCCAAGTTGTGTCCACATGTAAACATATTCACGCCGAGTAATACTCTTGAAATTAGTGGGTAATCATCAAAAAAATGGGAGATTGTGAATCCTAAGTTTTCGGGCGTGTGGTGGGCTTGTGTATTACAAGTTGTTTTATTTGGGTCAGTATATTTTTCCTTATTTTCGTATTTAATTGGGACTTGATGTGATTTTCGAAAAAGACTCGTGTTGTCACGGGCTGCCATATTTGGTATTCAAAACTAACTCTCGGAAGCTTGATTAGTCAAGTTTGTTGAGGTGGAGACACGAAGGTTGGTTGTATTATACCATAATAGAAACAGTTCGGAGATGGGAACATGAAGCTAGCCGATGTTATCCTACAATGGCTAGAGAGGTACGATTTATGACTCTGGGCTATCCTTTTCGTCCTACGAGCACGTAAGGAATTTAAGTACTACCAATTACACCAACAAATCATAATTTTTTGGGGCCTGTGGTGGGTTTGTGGATTACCCAAGTTGTTGTATTTGGGTCATTATTTCTCGACCTATTTTCATATTCGAAAATTGGAACTTGACCTGATTTTCGGAAAAGACTAGGTAGAATTCAAGAGCGAGTTATATACATGGTTAGGATTTTGAATTGTGAATTCTCTCATAATTAAGTTGAAGCTCACTGAATTAATATAAAAATAAATTTCTGAAAATATAGGATATGGTTTGGATCGATTCAAATTCTTTCAAATACCAAGCTTGATTGTCTAGTGTTAACATATAATTTTAGAGAATATAGATTGAGTTGGAATCATTCTCCTCATTGTGATTAAAAGATTGTATTTGGGAGCTAGTGAAAGTGAGAAAGGGTTGTACATATAGAACAATGGAGGCGGATAGATTAGTTTCTTCGGTTCTGCATTGCATAGGGTTCAAGGAAAAACGAATTCTAGGAGTCACTACAACAGAAACGGTTAGAATTGACTGCCATTTCCGGTCAATTTTAGTTTTTTTTATCGGATGCGGTCAATTTAGTTATTTTTGAGCGGAATAGCGGGTCAGTCATAACTTAGTGGATTTTAGCTATCTCCGGTCAAATTAAATTTGTTATTTTTGACCGAATAAATCTGACCGGTTAGTATTGACCGTTTAATTTTGATTGCCATTTTTGACCGTTTTCGGTCATTTTTGTTTGCTGTTTTCAAAGTTTTAATTTTCATGTATTTTTCTTGTAGTGAGTCAAGCTGAAGGAATTGAGAGGTTCTAAGCAACATATTGCAAGGGGAATTTATTGTCCAAGCTTGTTAGAGTCGGCTCAATTTGCAAGTGATAATAACAATCTCTTTGAGTGACTCCCTTCAAAAGAGATATAATATTATTTTGTAATTATTGAATTTTAAAGTAATAATATACTATTATTTACTAAGTTGGTACAGGACATACTTGATATAATTTTGTTAATTTAAAAATAGTAAGCCATGCTAGAGACTCGTTTAATAACGTCAGCTATAATAGTTGGTAAAAGATAACAATAGTGAAAATTCATTATATATATAAACTGGGATTCATTTACATTAAATAAAACTAAAATTCAAATATATATTTGGCAAATACGTGTATTAATATAAATAATATAACATGTATATATATATATATATATATGTATATATCCTTAAATGAACGAGAGAACATAAATATCAATCGAATAAAATGAGATATTATAATGGTAAAAATCCAATTCTTTATTTTGAATATGATTATGTATTATCTTTTTATTTTTTTTCAATCGAATAGAATGAGATATTATAATGATAAAAATCCAATTCTTTATTTTTCAATGTGATCATGTATATTTTTTTATTTTTAGTACCCGCCTTATAGTTATTTATTTTAATATTAAAAGAATGATATAAATTAACGTAGTATTTAGTATTGTATCATTCAATTTAATTTTTTAAATAATGGAAATGAAATTCATAAATTTGTCAAGTATAAAATATTACAGAATTCATATATGTTTGCAAAAGACAAGTTTGGAAAAGAATAATTTTATTATGAGTATAATTTTGGTCAATTATTATTTTTTATACTTTATATAAAAGAAGCTTAATCTCTAAGACATGAAATTTTAGATAATACAATAATTATTAACTTTTTCCAAATTTATACTGCTTTTATTATGATTATAGTCTAAATTTGAGAGTTTAAATATATTACGCCTTGTAAATATTTGATTTAACAACACATAAACGAACATATATTTATAGATATATACATTCCAAATTATTATACATATAAGAATTACAATTTGATATTGCATTTGTTGCCTAAAATATTAATATACTATTAAAATCATTAAAATAATACAAATATGGAGGATAATTTTGTCATTTTCATGAAATGGAAATTTCTAGGTTTAAGAACCCTAATACAATTATTTAGATGAGACCTGTAAAAGACTTGAAGTAGCGGCGGCTATCTCTTCATAGAATTCTGATAGAGTTAAGGCAAAACACAAGCAATACATAGACTTGTGTATTATACCACTTCTAAACATCAGGGTAACAAACTTTTACACTTGAGGCGCCTGGGGCGCTGTTTTTCCTCAAAACTAAAGGTGAAATCAAGCTTTATTAGTCCTCTTGAACCCCTTAATTTTAATTCATATTTTGTATACATTTATGTATATAGAGGCCAAGTATTATGTCTCATTGAAAATTTATTATAATTGAGCCTCATCTTTGATGTGAGTTTCTTCGTTTCCTATTTATGTATATACAACCCATCTATTATATGTTAGGCCTTGAATGATTATAATAACTAAGTGCAAATATCATCACATTCAATTTTTTTGTTGGACTCTGATGGCATCTTTTATGTCTGGAAATATCTCTATATTCCAATTTCATAGTCACTCTGTTTTCATTAAGAATTATTTATGCTAAATTTCAATGTTGGCTATTGTTTTTCATTTCCAAGAACTGATGATGCTGTTGATAAAATATAAATCAAGTATATATATGTCAAATGCACATTGGGTGAGGGTGCTGGGCCACCAATAATGGACACTAGTTGATTAAAATCTTAATAGTCTCCAAAGAAAATGCCCTTTTTCTTTAATAAGTCTGGTGATATAGTTTCATAAACAATGAAGAATATGGTTTAAAAAAATTTATTAGGTAATTTTCCATTTCACACTAATAATTTTAACATAGAAGGTGGTCAAGACGTCTTATAATTTTTCCCACAAAATATGAAATATAAATAAAAAACCACATTTAGAAATTAATAAAATAAATAGTTAGTTTTGTGATGTTACATATATATGAAGAGACACCTTTGTTAAAATGTTAATAATTTATATATGTTGTACGTTTGGATGCACTTTGAGAGAATATATAAGGTTGGATGCACTTGAGAGAATATAAAGGTTAGAACAAGAAACTAATCATTTTGTAGCATAATATTTTGGGAAGAAAGGTCAATAGCTAATATGACTCCTTTAGACCATCATCTTAATAGTTGTTTCTATTCGACAAAGAATATGGTTAATAATAAACCAATGATAAAGATGAATAAGTTATATTGAAGTTTAGTTGAGATTTATGATACATTTAACCTCAAACGTGGATATACTGGTCTAGTAATGTCAACATCTTCTCTGTTGGTGTTTCCGAGCTTATACCATGCTCTTCCTTCAACATTTGTTTCCAAGTCTTAGCATCTGTTGTGGAGCTTGAACATGACCCTCTATAATTTTGTGAACATGGTGATTTTTACAGCTTTATGCTCATAAATTCATTTGGAAACAAATGTTAAACAAATTTAGATTATCTAAGAATATATATACTACTCATTGGTATTTATTTGAAGGAGCTATTTTGTATAAGAACTTTAATTTTTTTTATTAACTAAAACCTTAATGGGTTTGTTTTAGGTTTCGAGTTTTGGTTTCAAGTTATTCAAAAGCGAAACAAGATTCAAAGGCATACACACACACACCCACACACACACCCCATATAAGTGTTAATACTGTCTAATATGAAAAATGGTCAATTAGGTGATTAATGACTTATATAATCAGTATCTTGTTTATTAAATCTTTAAAACTATAACAAGAATAGTTTAAATAAATTCATTAAAAATTTTGAGTTTTAAATAACTTTATTAATTATAAAACAACTTAAAAGCAATTTTATAACATAATTTTTTTAGGTTCATATGTTGCACCTATATATAGATATATATCCCTTATGGAAATTTGCTACTTATTGTAATACTAACTAACTTGAGATGCTAATGGAACAGTAAATCCTCACCATCCTTCATATACTCATGAGTCTAGAATACAAATACGTGAATCATCAAATCATGATCAACTTTCTTGTAAGATGGTGAGGCTCATCAAATAAGTATTTGTAACATCAACATCAAATATCCTCTAATAGCAATAACTTTTCCAGATTTAAACTCCCCATGAAAAAAGCAACATACAAGAGTACAATGGTTCCTTATATGGTAGAAAGTTCAATTTGTTCCTCTCAAAAACTTATTTAATAATATATATTCCTTTTCAAAATTAATGTAAATTATAATGGACAGATAATTGATTGAAGTTCTTCATTAGGAAGTGATAGTGAACATTTGCACGAAAACTGCAGTCCATTATGACATAAATTGTTATTATTAACATCAACTAAATAGTAAGTTGTCTTGTGGTTACTAGCAGGGCAATTAAGTTTGTTTCAAGAGAAGTGAGGTAAAAATTCTAGTTGTAATTATTGCCCTATCCCCTTATTTGTAAATTTCTAAATCATAACTACTATGTCTTCAATATGATCATAGTTCTATTCAACTTATCTTGTTTTTGACAAATTTAGCTCGAGTCAGAAGCGAACCTTATAATGGTTTTATCAAGGACGAGGATTCGAGAAAGTTATAGATTGGGGAGAAAAGTGCTTCAAAGCATACCCTTCAATATCCTAAAATTTTCAAAACAATAGTTGTGATCCATAAGTTTCCAACAAGTTTTTGTTTGCTGTGCATCTCATACTCATCCCCTATTTAAAAGTATTTGTTTATTAGTTTTGTAGACAAAGTCGCCATTACTTAAATTACAAAAATTTCTTTGTATTATTTCAAATATAGAACATTACCTGCCGACTTGGTAATTTGTGCATGTCGAGTGAAAATGTTTAAAGCGTCTTGGTGGATGAAGTTCGGCCAAGAGTAGGGACAACGACATATCTAAAAAACACCATGGGTCTAGTGCTGGGTTGGGAAAGGTTGGGCGACGGAGCATGAGCTCGTTAAAAGAATGTATGGATTTCAGATGACCGCACCATAACATATTCAAGATTTTTTTTCTCATTTTAAATACTTTGTTCCCCCTTACTCTGTAAACCGTTACCCATGAAGTGAATGACCATCGAATTATTTAAGGGTTGGAACCTTCAACAGTACAAACAAAGTGATCTAAAGAGAAAACAATTTCCTTGAATATGTAATGTGTGGATCATATGGAAATACATAATCTCCTCCTCACGAGCTCATGCCTCCATCCAAACCTTGTCCCGAAGCGAGCACTCAGATTATGGTGTTTGCTTGATTATGTTGTGCTCTCTCTTGGCCACTTCATCAACCCATGGGAGACACTTTAGCATCTTCACTTGGGTGCATTACAAAATTCCAGAAGGCGACTAATAATACTCTATATTCGATATAAATACAAAGAAATTTTAATTAATAAAAGACATTTGTCACAAAAGCCCTAAGCCCAAAAAAAATTAATTGGTTTTACTAGGAAGTATGAGATGCATACACAACCAAAAACTGTTGGAAATTTTGGATTAAAACCCGGTTTTGAAATTTTAGGATGATTGAACAAGTTTTACCTCACCTCTCCTTAGTTTAAACCTTGGAAAAAACGACAAATAAAAAAAAATAAAGTGTATGAGCAGAGACAGCAGGGAGGGTGGAGGGAGAGAAGAGAGTGATGAAATATTCATTCTGTTTCTTTATTTATTCACTTCATGACCCGACAACGTTCATATTAACTTTTACAAAACTTTTATATGACTATCTTTTGTGCCCAATGTACTCATGCACTTACCAATTATAAGACTCTCCACATAAATGATAAATTGAATTCTTCTTTCTGTTCTTCTCCAGGAGCTCTCCCTCGCTTTTCGTAGCCAACGGCTCACGATCAAGGCTGGTAAAGTCCTCATTCCACACATGATGTAATAATATATATAGATTAAACGTGCAAAATTAATTATAAAATATCATAAATGAACGTGAAGAATTTTGGTGGAGTGTCAGTAGGAAATTTGATAGGGAACATTTTGCCGAAAAACTGCAGTCCATTCATACCTAAAGTTTGTTATTGTTAAACTAAACTAATTTTAAAGTTGTCTGTGTTCTCTCAGCCAGGGCAATTTATTGATCAGAGAGAAGTGAGGTAAAAATATTCATTGTAATTAATTGCCTTATTGTAATATTCTAAAAAGCAATTAGCTAATAGTCTTTAATAATGATTCATAGTTCTACAGAATTATCTTGTTTTTGACAACTTTAGCCGAGTCTGAGGCGAACTCTTATATAGCCTATATAAGAACGAGGATTCTTACAGAGGAGTTAAGATCTGGCAGAAAAAGCCGTGTTTAAGCTTACCCCGTGAACTACTCCCAATTTTCAACCGCTCGATATTTCCGTCGAATGGTTTCCAACAGGTTTGGTTGTAGGCATCTCATACTCTCCCCTTAAAAAGTATTTGTTTATTAGTTTTGTGGAATAAGTCGTCATTAATAAAATTAAGAAATTTTCTTTTGTATTTTAT
>NC_030383.2:28876386-28909878 GCF_001625215.2 Daucus carota subsp. sativus
CCATTGTGTGGAATGACCGACTTACAGCCTTGATCGTTAGCCGTTGCTACAGAAGCGAGCGAGCTCCTGGAGAAGAAAATCAATATATCACTTATGAAGAGTCTTATCAATTGTCATGAGTACCAATTTGGCACAAAAATTTGTCATATAAATAGTTTTGTAAAGTAATATTACGTTTAGCGGTCATGAGATTGATAAATAAGAAACAGAATGATTTCTCTCTCTGATCCCCCCCCTCTCTCTCTCTCGCTCTCTTTATTTTTCTAGTAAATCAAGGAGCAGTGAGGTAAAAATTTGTAATCAATAGAAGTGATGTAAAATATTGTATTGTAATCGTTGCCCCTTATTTGTAATATTTTTAGAGCAATTAAGTTAATTGTCTATAATAATGATGCAGAGTTGTCTCAATTATCTTTTTTTTCACAACTTTAGCTTGAGCGGGAGGAAGACTCTTATTGATAGCCCATATCAAGACGAGGATTCTAAGAAATCTGTTATAGATCGGGCAGAAAAAAGTGCTTCAAAGCATACCAGTTCAATATCCTAAATTCTCAAAACCGATGGTTCAATCCAATATTTCCAACAGTTTTTGGTTGGTATGCATCTCATACTCTCCTAGTAAAACTATTTGCTTATTGGTTTTGTAGACAATAGTCATTATTATTGAATTAAAAATTTTCTTTGTATTTATATCGAATATAGATATCATTAGTCGACTTCTGTAATTGTACATGCCAAGTGAAGATGCTAAAGCTGTCTTGGTTGATGAAGCTGGCCAAGAGAGAGACACAACATATCTAGCAAAACACCATGGTCTGAGTGCTCGTTGGAAAAGGTTTGCAAGGGAGCATGAGCTTGTGAGAGGAGATATATTGGTATTTCATATGATCACACATTACATATTCAAGGTATTGTTTTTCTCATTTAGATACTTTGTTTTGTACATGTTGAAGTTCCACCCTTAATATAATTCAAATACGATGCATTTACTCATCCGTACGGTTGACATATGTAAGGGTGGAACAAAGTATCTAAATGAGAAAAAAAATATCTTGAATATGTATGGTGCGTCATCTGAAATACCAATACATCTCTTTTCACGAGCTCATGCTCCGTCGCAAACCTTTCCCAACCAGCACTCAGACCATGGTGTTTTGCTAGATATGTCGTGTCCCTCTCTTGGCCAACTTCATCCACCAAGACGACTTTAACATTTTCCACTCGCATGCACAAATTACCAAAGTCGGCAGGTAATATCTATATTTGAAATAAATACAAAAGAATTTTTTAATTTAGTAATGGCGACTTTGTCTACAAAACTAATAAACAAATACTTTTAAGGGGAGAGTATGAGATGCATAGCAACCAAAAAACTGTTGGAAACATTGGAGTCAACTATTGGTTTGAAAATTTAGGATATTGAACGGGTATGCTTTGAAGCACTTTTTCTCCCCAATCTATAACTTTCTTCGAATCCTCGTCTTGATATAAACCATTAATAAGAGTTCGCTCTGCCTCGAGCTAAATTTGTCAAAAACAAGATAAGTTGATAGAACTATGAATCATTATTGAAGACTATTAGCTTAATTGCTTTTAGAATATTACAAATAAGGGGCAATAATTACCATAGAATATTTTTACCTCACTTCTCCTTGAACAACTTAATTGCCCTGCTAGTAAACCAAGACAACTTTACTATTTAGTTTAGTTTAATCAAATAACAAAATTATGTATGAATGGACTGCAGTTTTCGGCAAAATGTCACTATCAAATTCCTAATGGAACTTCATCAAATTATACTGTCATTATAATTTTACATTAATTTGAAAAAGGAATATATTTATTAAATAGTTATTGAGAGGAACAAATTGAACTTTCTTCACCAGTATAAGGACCATTGTGTGGAATGACCGACTTACCAGCCTTGATCGTTAGCCGTTGCTACAGAAGCGAGCGAGCTCCTGGAGAAGAAAATCAATATATCACTTATGAAGAGTCTTATCAATTGTCATGAGTACCAATTTGGCACAAAATATTTGTCATATAAATAGTTTTGTAAAGTAATATTACGTTTAGCGTCATGAATTGATAATAAGAAACAGAATGATTCTTCTCTCTCCCCCTCTCTCTCTCTCTCTCTCTTATTTTTCTAGTAAATCAAGGAGCAGTGAGGTAAAAATATTGTTAATCAAATAGAAGTGATGTAAAAATATTGTATTGTAATCGTTGCCCCTTATTTGTAATATTTTTAGAGCATTTAAGTTATTGTCTATAATAATGATGCAGAGTTGTATCAACTTATCTTGTTTTTGACAACTTTAGCTTGAGCGGGAGGAAGACTCTTATTGATAGCCTATATCAAGACGAGGATTCTAAGAAATCTGTTATAGATCGGGCAGAAAAAGTGCTTCAAAGCATACCAGTTCAATATCCTAAATTCTCAAAACCGATGGTTCAATCCAATATTTCCAACAGTTTTTGGTTGGTATGCATCTCATACTCTCCTAGTAAAACTATTTGCTTATTGGTTTTGTAGACATAGTCATTATTATTGAATTAAAAATTTTCTTTTGTATTTATATCGAATATAGATATCATTAGTCGACTTCTGTAATTTGTACATGCCAAGTGAAGATGCTAAAGCTGTCTTGGTTGATGAAGCTGGCCAAGAGAGAGACACAACATATCTAGCAAAACACCATGGTCTGAGTGCTCGTTGGAAAAGGTTTGCAAGGGAGCATGAGCTTGTGAGAGGAGATATATTGGTATTTCATATGATCACACATTACATATTCAAGGTATTGTTTTTCTCATTTAGATACTTTGTTTGTACATGTTGAAGTTCCACCCTTAATATAATTCAATCGTGCATTTACTCATCCGTAACGGTTGACATATGTAAGGGTGGAACAAAGTATCTAAATGAGAAAAAAAATATCTTGAATATGTATGGTGCGGTCATCTGAAAGACCAATACATCTCTTTTCACGAGTTCATGCTTCGTCGCAAACCTTTTCCAACCAGCACTCAGACCATGGTGTTTTGCTAGATATGTCGTGTCCCTCTCTTGGCCAACTTCATCCACCAAGACCACTTTAACATCTTCACTCGGCATGCACAAATTAACAAAGTCGCCTGGTAATATCTATATTCGAAATAAATACAAAAGAATTATTTTAATTTTATAATGGCGACTTTGTCTACAAAACTAATAAACAAATACTTTTATGGGGAGAGTATTAGATGTATACCAACCAAAAAACTGTTGGAAACATTGGACTGAACTATCGGTTTTGAAAATTTAGGATATTGAATGGGTATGCTTCGAAGCACTTTTTCTGCACCATCTATAACTCTCTTAGAATCCTTGTCTTGATATAGGCTATTAATAAGAGTTCGCCTCCGGCTCGAGCTAAAGTTGTCAAAAACAAGATAAGTTGATAGAACGATGAGGGGCAATTAGCGTAATTGATAAGACTATTAGCTTAACTGCTTTTAGAATATTACAAATAAGGGGCAATGATTACAATAGAATATTTTGACCTCACTTCTCCTTGATCAACTAAATTGCCCTGCTAGAGAACACAAGACAACTTTACTATTTAGTTTAGTTTAAACAAATAACAAAATTATGTATGAATGTACTGCAGTTTTCGGCAAAATGTTCACTATCAAATTCCTAATGACACTTCATCAAATTATATTGTCATTATAATATTTCATTAATTTTGACATAAGTATATATATTATTAAGAAATTTATTGAGGGGAACAAAATTGAACTTTCTACGAGTATAAAGACCATTGTGTGGAAAGACGGACTTACCAGCCTTGATCGTTAGGCGTTGCTACGGAAGCGAGCGAGGTCCTGGAGAAGAAAATCAATATATCACTTATGGAGAGTCTTATCATTGGTAATGCATGAGTACCAATTTAGCACAAAATATTAGTCATATAAATAGTTTTGTAAAGTAATATGACGTGAATTAAAAAATAAGAAACAGAATGATATTTCATCACACGCACTCTCTCTCTCCCTTTTGTCCTCTCTATAAACACTTTATTTTTCCAGTAAATTTTTATATGATCTCGCGTGGTCTTGTATTTTTCTCAACTAATTTTCTCAATTATATAAAAAACAACAAGACAGTTCATGATTCGTAGTCGTTTATAGTGGTTGCTTCATAGTGTTTCTTATTTGAAAATTTAAAAAAATAGCTGGTATCTAATAGTTTTAATGCTTATAGTTTTTTTTGACAAAATAGTGATATTTGTGTTCTAGATAACTAATATAACAGCTGAACTTAGTTGAGGTGTTAAATTAATTGTGGGCACATAAACTATTTGAGTAATTGCAGCTAAGATATGTTAACTTAGACTACACTTGGAGTGTTAAGGAAGGTGATTCAATGCGTTCCTGCAACCCTGACTTTTAGTAAGGGCAAGTTCAACTATGTCCTAGTACATTTTTTATAAATATTATAAACTAAAGGACACTAGTGATTTAACATCTCTATTCTGTATGTTAACTGAAACAATAATTCCTATATTCATTCCTCATTGAAATAATAAAAATTTATTTAAACTAGTAGTAGATGGAAAATAGTGGGGACAAAAAATGTATGATGTTTAAACTAGTGAGGACCTTAAGCATAGAAAAGGAGGTAAATGAATATTTTAGTCCAAACAATGAAATAGAAGATGACTAGTGCTTACCTTGAAATAGGGGGTGTTGAGGTTGTCCAAGTGATTTAGGGAATCACTATGATACTCTTCGAATACTACTTTATATCACATTCCCTATATTTGAGCTTAGAAACTCATTTAGTGAAGGTGTTGGACTTGCTATAAGAGTACTGGAAAAAAATGAAAGTGAACTATTTAGTAACAACAGGTTAAGCCTATGGGAAAATTCAAGAGGTCTCAGCTAGAAATCATCTTAAAATTAAAGGGGATTTTTGTCCTTCTTGCAAGGCGAAGAAGAAAGACCAAGACATGAATGCATAAACCCATGTCACTTCATGATCTCTCTAGAGAATGGGAACAACAATTGGAGATAAGAGGCATGTTATATAGGTCAAAACCAGAGATGTCTCTTGACATAAAGACCCAACCAAGAAACATATAGAAGTTTATGTGCATCTTATTAAAGGTTTCCACAACATGAAAATTATATAACTTTAACAGCAGTGTGCTCATATTTGAATTCGTGTGCTCTACCCCCATCCCCCAATATGGAAAATTGTTTGCCTCTCCTCCTTGTTAAACTTATAATCTTCATGTTGTGGAAACCTTTAATAAGATGCATAGAAACTTCTATATGTTCCTTTGTTGGGTCTAGTAGTACTCACAATGATGCAACCAGAATATCTATCCCCTTAATTATACCTTCAAAGTTATAATTCTCCTCTGTGTCTGCCTTGTAAAAAAATCATTCACAAATTTATTCCTAGGTTTTCTCTCAGCCTTGCCTATTTGTAATGCTTCCCCTTCTTAAGGATCTCATTCAAACAATTAATATATGAAGTCTTTACTAATTGTCTTTTTTAACATAGAAATTGTTGTTAAATCTACAAATTATATGCCCGTAATTAAACACCATTGGCTCTCATTTAGGCGTTAATTCAGTTGTCTACAGCACAATGTACCTGTGATGTGATTTGTCAAACAACACAACACAAGCATTAGAAATACTAGATAACCATTATATTTCTATTTTCATATAAGAAATACTCTAATATAACTACAACTATTATAAACCACTACTAATCAACTCAAACATAATTGAAATCCACATATCCAATAATAAGCACCATGGATCTAACCTGATAGGAACAACACAAATTCACTTGTGTCAATTGCGATGTCAATACGTGGCGTACATTCAACTGCGCCTCAATTTTTAGGCTTACTCAGTGTACACTTTATAAAAATGGCAACCCTTGTAGCAATTTTATTTTTTTTGACAAGGTGATGATTTCTGTTGGAGTGTCCGCCCCTATCGCGGCCAAAACACTACTAAAAACTAGGCAGAGAACTCCTATATATTTGCCTTTTGTGTTTTTTAGGGTTAAAACTGCAACCCCAAGACTGGGCCGTGTTTTTTTAGGGTTCAACACAAATTCACTTGTGTCAATTGCGATGTCAATACGTGGCGTACATTCAACTACGCCTCAATTTTTAGGCTTACTCAGTGTACACTTTATAAAAATGGCAACCCTTGTAGCAATTTCATTTTTTTTTGACAAGGTGATGATTTCTGTACACTACTAAAACAGAGAACTCCTATATATTTGCCTTTTGTGTTTTTTAGGGTTAAAACTGCAACCGCAAGACTGGGCCGTGTTTTTTTAGGGTTAAAACGCCAGCCCACTCCAGCTTATATTTTAAATAATATTTGTTGAATTTAATTTATATTATTTATGAATATATATCATTTATTTAATTAAAATTTTCTCATTAATTATATATTGTATCTTTTATTTAATAAAAATAGATCATACGTATGCTATTTAATAAATAATTTTTTTTAATATACATTATTTGACTTTGAGATAATTTTACTACTTTTTTTCACTTATTAGAAATAAATAATATACTAGAAGAGTATTTTTTTATAATTTGAATCAAAATATTAAATCATACATTTATATAATTATTAAATATCACCATTTAAATAAATTTAGAATACTGGTTAATTACGTAATGTAATTTTCATTTAGTAAAGATCAAAAATAGATATGGCATATTACATATAAGAAAGTATAGATTAAATTATAAAGATAAATAAAAAATATATGAAATATTCAATACAGAATAATAGACCCTGAATACAAATAATACTTATATGTGTGTGTATTATAGAAAGTCATAAGCACGATAAATTATGAATTAATTTAATAGAATTTAAAATTATAAAATACCCATTTACAAGCATTATATATTTGTATTTTAGAAATATAGTAAGCATGCCTTTTGTTTGTATAAGTATTTGGATTTTCTCCTTTCAGGTAAGACAAAAAATTGAGAAAATAAACAAATGATATACATTGCAAATATATTAATTTATGTATAATGTGTAATTTGTTAAGTTTTTTTTACATACATACTCTGGTGGTGGAGACATAATCACAAATCCTCCTCCCTTTGTCATTAGCAAGCATAATACACATATTTTGCATTAAAATATGATACTTTTAGCAGATTGATTATTTTATATATAGAATATTTATTATTTATATATATTAAGTAAAAATATAATATAAAATTAATGAGTGTTTTAAATTTATTTAAATAAAGATATAAATATTCGAAATAAATACAAAAGAAATTTTTTAATTTAATAACGGCGACTTTGTCTACAAAACTAATAAACAAATACTTTTAAGGGGAGAGTATGAGATGCATACCAACAAAAAACTGTTGGAAACATTGGAGTGAACTATTGGTTTTGAAAATTTAGGATATTGAACCGGTATGCTTTGAAGCACTTTTTCTGCCCAATCTATAAGTTTGTTCGAATCCTCGCCTTGATATAAGCCATTAATAAGAGTTCGCTTCTGGCTCGAGCTTAATTTGTCAAAAACAAGATAAGTTGATAGAACTATGAATCATTATTGAAGACTATTAGCTTAATTGATCTTAGAATATTACAAACAAGGGGCAATAATTACAATAGAATATTTTTACCTCACTTCTCCTTGAACAACTTAATTGCCCTGCTAGTGAACACAAGACAACTTTACTATTTAGTTGAGTTTAATCAAATAACAAAATTATGTATGAATGGACTGCAGTTTTCGGCAAAATGTTCACTATAAAATTCCTAATGGCACTTCATCAAATTATACTGTCATTATAATTTTACATTAATTTTGAAATAAGAATATATATTATTCAATAAGTTATTGAGAGGAACAAAATAGAACTAAGGACCATTGTGTGGAACGACCAACTTACCAGCCTTGATCGTTAGCCGTTGTTACAGAAGCGAGCGAGCTCCTGGAGAAGAAAATCAATATATCACTTATGGAGAGTCTTATCAATTGTCATGAGTACCAATTTGGCACTAAATATTAGCTATATAAATAGTTTTGTAAAGTAATATGACGTTTAGGCGTCATGAATTGATAAATAAGAAACAGAATGATATTCTCTCTCTCTGTCTCTCTCTTATTTTTCTAGTAAATCAAGGAGAAGTGAGGTAAAAATATTGTTAATCAAATAGAAGTGAGGTAAAAATTTTGTATTGTAATCATTGCCCCTTATTTGTAATATTTTGAGAGCAATTAAGTTAATAGTCTATAATAATGATGCATAGTTGTATCAACATATCTTGTTTTTGACAACTTTAGCTCGAGCGGGAGGAAGACTCTTATTGATAGCCTATATCAAGACGAGGATTCTAAGAAATCTGTTATAGATCGGGCAGAAAAAGTGTTTCAAAGCATACCAGTTCAATATCCTAAAACTCTGTTCCACCAATCAGATTCATCAAACATAGCCGGAATCGACTGTAAAATCTCGAAGAAACTCGCCATCGCCGGCGAGTTTCTCTCTCCCCGATTTGCACAATTCCGGCGTCCTCCGCGACATTTTATCCCACCATACTACTCTTCTATCTATGCTCGACCTATTGCACACCTCAATTCATACCCAGAATCAACAAATCAAAAGTTCCTAATTCCAATTAAGAACATTCATCGCGATTTAGAACCCTATTTCATCAATTCGATAATTAAACCTCAAATTAACTATGTTATTGAACTCCAAATCAAGCATATGATATATGAAAATGCTCACAATTCAATTCTCTACAACATACAATCATCAAAACACATCAACAACTTCAAAATCAAAAAGCCCTACTTTAAGCTTATTTAATCCGAATTTAAAATCAAAAATCCGAACCCACCTGATGATTCTGCACTGATTCTGAGGTTGGATTATGATTCTACTCGCCAAAACCTTCGATTTGAGTGCTTAATCGCTAAAATCCGAGTCCGATAACGCTTCCAAATCTTCGTTTGAATCCAAGAACGCGAAGAACACTCTCTCGATAAACCCGTGTTTTACTGATATTGTGATTTCCCCAAATGAAATAAGATACAGTTAAGACTATTTATAGTTACGAAAAATTAATACCCCTTTGGATCATATATGACACGAAAATACAATGTTTAATAACTTTATATTAATAAAACAGGTCCAATCGGTACCGGTTTTCGAGATAACTATCAAAACGGGGCTTTTTAATCAATCATTAGTATGCGGGTCCCGTTTGCACTTATTACGAGATAAGAAATAATATAATAATCAAAATATCTAGTTTCACGTTTATCGAGACAACCAGATAATTATCGATAATTTAAAATACCCAAAAAGCTCCGCCGGACCGGCTCCGGAACAAACCGTACTCCGGATCGAAAAAGTCAAAACATGAAAAGTGTCCGGAATATTCAAATTAGGCTAAAGGTGAATTTTGTTGAAATTTTCGGGAAGTAAAATCTCGGTACCGTTACAGGTTGACGGTTTTTGTAAAATCAAAATAATCAATAATTAAATTACAATATACGTAATTAAATCCATAAATCAAATATAAAATCATACGACAATACATAAATCGATATGAAAATATCTAAATAAACTATATTTTGTACTGAGCATATAAAAATTGGTATTCCTCAAATTTAATCAGAGATACATAACTAAATTAATAGAACAGGAACCAATTAATTCACCGAAATTCACATAATATTCATATAATATTTATTAATCATCCAAATAATTACACGGATAATCCCAGATGTTACAGACTTTGTCTACAAAACTAATAAACAAATACTTTCAAGGGGAGAGTATGAGATGCATACCAACCAAAAAATGTTGGAAACATTGGAGTGAACTATTGGTTTTGAAAATTTAGGATATTGAACGGGTATGCTTTGAAGCACTTTTTCTGCCCGATCTATAACTTTCTTCGAATCCTCGTCTTGATATAAGCCATTAATAAGAGTTCGCTTCTAGCTCGAGCTAAATTTGTCAAAAACAAGATAAGTTGATAGAACTATGAATCATTATTGAAGACTATTAGCTTAATTGCTTTTAGAATATTACAAATAAGGGGCAATAATTACAATAGAATATTTTTACCTCACTTCTCCTTGAACAACTTAATTGCCCTGCTAGTGAACACAAGACAACTTTACTATTTAGTTTAGTTTAATCAAATAACAAAATTATGTATGAATCGACTGCAGTTTTCGGCAAAATGTTCACTATCAAAATCCTAATGGCACTTCATCAAATTATACTGTCTTTATAATTTTACATTAATTTTGAAAAAAGAATATATATTATTAAATAAGTTATTGAGAGGAACAAAATTGAACTTTCTTCCAGTATAAGGACCATTGTGTGGAACGACGACTTACCAGCCTTGATCGTTAGCCTTTGCTACAGAAGCGAGCGAGCTCCTGGAGAAGAAAATCAATATATCACTTATGGAGATTCTTATCAATTGTCATGAGTACCAATTTGGCACAAAATATTAGTCATATAAATAGTTTTGTAAAGTAATATGACGTTTAGCGGTCATGAATTGATAAATAAAAAACAGAATGATATTCTCTCTCTCTCTCTCTCTCTTATTTTTCAAGTAAATCAAGGAGAAGTGAGGTAAAAATATTGTTAATCAAATATAAGTGAGGTAAAAATATTGTATTGTAATCATTGCCCCTTATTTGTAATAATTTCAGAGCAATTAAGTTAATAGTCTATAATAATGATGCATAGTTGTATCAACTTATCTTGTTTTTGACAACTTTAGCTCGAGCGGGAGGAAGACTCTTATTGATAGCCTATATCAAGACGAGGATTCTAAGAAATCTTTATAGATCGGGTAGAAAAAGTGCTTCAAAGCATACTAGTTCAATATCCTAAATTTTCAAAACCGATGGTTCAATCCAATATTTCCAACAGTTTTTGGTTGATATGCATCTCATACTCTCCTAGTAAAACTATTTGCTTATTGGTTTTGTAGACAAAGTCATTATTATTGAATTAAAAATTTTCTTTTGTATTTATATCGAATATAGATATTATTAGTCGACTTCTGTAATTTGTACGTGCCAAGTGAAGATGCTAAAGTTGTCTTGGTTGATGAAGTTGGCCAAGAGAGAGACACAACATATCTAGCAAAACACCATGGTCTGAGTGCTCGTTGGAAAAGGTTTGGAATGGAGCATGAGCTTGTGAGAGGAGATATATTGGTATTTATGATCACACATTACATATTCAAGGTATTGTTTTTCTCATTTAGATACTTTGTTTGTACATGTTGAAGTTCCACCCTTAATATAATTCGATCGTGCATTTACTCATGCGTAACGGTTGACATATGTAAGGGTGGAACAAAGTATCTAAATGAGAAAAAAAATATCTTGAATATGTATGGTGCGGTCATCTGAAAGACCAATACATCTCTTTTCACGAGCTCATGCTCCGTCGCAAACCTTTTCCAACCAGCACTCAGACCATGGTGTTTTGGTAGATATGTCGTGTCCCTCTCTTGGCCAACTTCATCCACCAAGACGACTTTAAAATTTTCACTCGGCATGCACAAATTACCAAAGTCGGCTGGTAATATCAATATTCGAAATAAATACAAAAGAAATTTTTTAATTTAATAATGGTGACTTTGTCTACAAAACTAATAAACAAATACTTTCAAGGGGAGAGTATGAGATGCATACCAACCAAAAAATGTTGGAAACATTGGAGTGAACTATTGGTTTTGAAAATTTAGGATATTGAACGGGTATGCTTTGAAGCACTTTTTCTGCCCGATCTATAACTTTCTTCGAATCCTCGTCTTGATATAAGCCATTAATAAGAGTTCGCTTCTAGCTCGAGCTAAATTTGTCAAAAACAAGATAAGTTGATAGAACTATGAATCATTATTGAAGACTATTAGCTTAATTGCTTTTAGAATATTACAAATAAGGGGCAATAATTACAATAGAATATTTTTACCTCACTTCTCCTTGAACAACTTAATTGCCCTGCTAGTGAACACAAGAAAACTTTACTATTTAGTTTAGTTTAATCAAATAACAAAATTATGTATGAATCGACTGCAGTTTTCGGCAAAATGTTCACTATCAAAATCCTAATGGCACTTCATCAAATTATACTGTCTTTATAATTTTACATTAATTTTGAAAAAAGAATATATATTATTAAATAAGTTATTGAGAGGAACAAAATTGAACTTTCTACCAGTATAAGGACCATTGTGTGGAACGACCGACTTACCAGCCTTGATCGTTAGCCGTTGCTACAGAAGCGAGCGAGCTCCTGGAGAAGAAAATCAATATATCACTTATGGAGAGTCTTATCAATTGTCATGAGTACCAATTTGTCACAAAATATTAGTCATATAAATAGTTTTGTAAAGTAATATGACGTTTAGCGGTCATGAATTGATAAATAAAAAACAGAATGATATTCTCTCTCTCTCTCTCTCTCTCTCTCTCTCTCTTATTTTTCAAGTAAATCAAGGAGAAGTGAGGTAAAAATATTGTTAATCAAATAGAAGTGAGGTAAAAATATTGTATTGTAATCATTGCCCCTTATTTGTAATATTTTCAGAGCAATTAAGTTAATAGTCTATAATAATGATGCATAGTTGTATCAACTTATCTTGTTTTTGACAACTTTAGCTCGAGCGGGAGGAAGACTCTTATTGATAGCCTATATCAAGACGAGGATTCTAAGAAATCTGTTATAGATCGGGCAGAAAAAGTGCTTCAAAGCATACCAGTTCAATATCCTAAATTTTCAAAACCGATGGTTCAATCCAATATTTCCAACAGTTTTTGGTTGATATGCATCTCATACTCTCCTAGTAAAACTATTTGCTTATTGGTTTTGTAGACAAAGTCATTATTATTGAATTAAAAGTTTTCTTTTGTATTTATATCGAATATAGATATCATTAGTCGACTTCTGTAATTTGTACATGCCAAGTGAAGATGCTAAAGCTGTCTTGGTTGATGAAGCTGGCCAAGAGAGAGACACAACATATCTAGCAAACCACCATGGTCTGAGTGCTCGTTGGAAAAGGTTTGCATGGGAGCATGAGCTTGTGAGAGGAGATATATTGGTATTTCATATGATCACACATTACATATTCAAGTTATTGTTTTTCTCATTTAGATACTTTGTTTGTACACGTTGAAGTTCCACCCTTAATATAATTCGATCGTGCATTTACTCATGCGTAACGGTTGACATATGTAACGGTGGAACAAAGTATCTAAATGAGAAAAAAAATATCTTGAATATGTATGGTGCGGTCATATGAAAGACCAATACAACTCTTTTCACGAGCTCATGCTCCGTCGCAAACCTTTTCCAACCAGCACTCGGACCATGGTGTTTTGCTAGATATGTAGTGTCCCTCTCTTGGCCAACTTCATACACCAAGACGACTTTAACATTTTCACTCGGCATGCACAAATTACCAAAGTCGGCTGGTAATATCTATATTCGAAATAAATACAAAAGAATTTTTTTAATTTAATAATGGCGACTTTGTCTACAAAACTAATAAACAAATACTTTCAAGGGGAGAGTATGAGATGCATAGCAACCAAAAACTATTGGAAACATTGGAGTGAACTATTGGTTTTGAAAATTTAGCATATTGAACGGGTATGCTTTGAAGCACTTTTTCTGCCCGATCTATAACTTTCTTCGAATCCTCGTCTTGATATAAGCCATTAATAAGAGTTCGCTTCTGGCTCGAGCTAAATTTTTCAAAAACAAGATAAGTTGATAGAACTATGAATCATCATTGAAGACTATTAGCTTAATTGCTTTTAGAATATTACAAATAAGGGGCAATAATTACAATAGAATATTTTTACCTCACTTCTCCTTGAACAACTTAATTGCCCTGCTAGTGAACACAAGACAACTTTACTATTTAGTTTAGTTTAATCAAATAACAAAATTATGTATGAATGGACAGCAGTTTCGGCAAAATGTTCACTATCAAATTCCTAATGGCACTTCATCAAATTATACTGTCGTTATAATTTTACATTAATTTTGAAATAAGAATATATATTATTAAATAAGTTATTGAGAGGAACAAAATTGAACTTTCTACCAGTATAAGGACCATTGTGTGGAACGACCGACTTACCAGCCTTGATCGTTAGCCGTTGCTACAGAAGCGAGCGAGCTCCTGGAGAAGAAAATCAATATATCACTTATGGAGAGTCTTATCAATTGTCATGAGTACCAATTTGGCACAAAATATTAGTCATATAAATAGTTTTGTAAAGTAATATGACGTTTAGGGGTCATGAATTGATAAATAAGAAACATAATGATATTCTCTCTTTCTCTCTCTCTCTCCCTCTCTCTCTCTCTCTTATTTTTCTAGTAAATCAAGGAGAAGTGAGGTAAAAATATTGTTAATCAATAGAAGTGAGGTAAAAATATTGTATTGTAATCATTGCCCCTTATTTGTAATATTTTCAGAGCAATTAAGTTAATAGTCTATAATAATGATGCATAGTTGTATCAACTTATCTTGTTTTTGACAACTTTAGCTCGAGCGGGAGGAAGACTCTTATTGATAGCCTATATCAAGACGAGGATTATAAGAAATCTGTTATAGATCGGGCAGAAAAAGTGCTTCAAAGCATACCAGTTCAATATCCTAAATTTTCAAAACCGATGGTTCAATCCAATATTTCCAACAGTTTTTGGTTGGTATGCATCTCATACTCTCCCCTTAAAAGTATTTGTTTATTAGTTTTGTAGACAAAGTCGCCATTATTAAATTAAAAAATTTCTTTTGTATTTATTTCGAATATAGATATTACCAGCCGACTTTGGTAATTTGTGCATGCCGAGTGAAAATGTTAAAGTCGTCTTGATGGATGAAGTTGGCCAAGAGAGGGACACGACATATCTAGCAAAACACCATGGTCTGAGTGCTCGTTGGAAAAGGTTTGCAATGGAGCATGAGCTTGTGAGAAGAGATATATTGGTATTTCATATGATCACACATTACATATTCAAGGTATTGTTTTTCTCATTTAGATACTTTGTTTGTACATGTTGAAGTTCCACCCTTAATATAATTCGATAATGCATTTACTCATGCGTAACGGTTGACATATGTAAGGGTGGAACAAAGTATCTAAATGTGAAAAAAAATATCTTGAATATGTAAAGTGCGGTCATCTGAAAGACCAATACATCTCTTTTCACGAGCTCATGCTCCGTCGCAAACCTTTTCCAACCAGCACTCAGACCATGGTGTTTTGCTAGATATGTCGTGTCCCTCTCTTGGCCAACTTCATCCACCAAGACGACTTTAACATTTTCACTCGGCATGCACAAATTACCAAAGTCGGCTGGTAATATCTATATTTGAAATAAATACAAAAGAAATTTTTTAATTTAATAATGGCGACTTTGTCTACAAAACTAATAAACAAATACTTTTAAGGGGAGAGTATGAGATGCATACCAACCTAAAACTGTTGGAAACATTGGAGTGAACTATTGGTTTTGAAAATTTAGGATATTGAACGGGTATGCTTTGAACCACTTTTTCTGCCCGATCGATAACTTTCTTCGAATCCTCGTCTTGATATAAGCCATTAATAAGAGTTCGCTTCTGGCTCGAGCTAAATTTGTCAAAAACAAGATAAGTTGATAGAACTCTGAATCATTATTGAAGATTATTATCTTAATTGCTTTTAGAATATTACAAATAAGGGGTAATAATTACAATAGAATATTTTTACCTCACTTCTCCTTGAACAACTTAATTGCCCTGCTATTGAACACAAGACAACTTTACTATTTAGTTTAGTTTAATCAAATAACAAAATTATGTATGAATGGACTGCAGTTTTCGGCAAAATGTTCACTATCAAATTCCTAATGGCACTTCATCAAATTATACTGTCATTATAATTTTACATTAATTTTGAAATAAGAATATATATTATTAAATAAGTTATTGAGAGGAACAAAATTGAACTTTCTACGAGTATAAGGACCATTGTGTGGAACGACCGACTTACCAGCCTTGATCGTTAGCCATTGCTACAGAAGCGAGCGAGCTGCTGGATAAGAAAATCAATATATCAATTATGGAGAGTCTTATCAATTGTCATGAGTACCAATTTGGCACAAAATATTAGTCATATAAATAGTTTTGTAAAGTAATATGACGTTTAGCGGTCATGAATTGATAAATAAGAAAGAGAATGATATTCTCTCTCTCTCTCTCCCTCTCTCTTATTTTTCTAGTAAATCAAGGAGAAGTGAGGTAAAAATATTGTTAATCAAATAGAAGTGAGGTAAAAATATTGTATTGTAATCATTGCCCCTTATTTGTAATATTTTCAGAGCAATTAAGTTAATAGTCTATAATAATGATGCATAGTTGTATCAACTTATCTTGTTTTTGACAACTTTAGCTCGAGCGGGAGGAAGACTCTTATTGATAGCCTATATCAAGACGAGGATTCTAAGAAATCTGTTATAGATCGGGCAGAAAAAGTGCTTAAAAGCATACCAGTTCAATATCCTAAATTTTCAAAACCGAAGGTTCGATCCAATATTTCCAACAGTTTTTGGTTGTTATGCATTTCATACTCTCCTAGTAAAACTATTTGCTTATCGGTTTGTAGACAAAGTCATTATTATTGAATTGAAAATTTTCTTTTGTATTTATATCGAATATAGATATTATTAGTCGACTTCTGTAATTTGTACATGCCAAATGAAGATGCTAAAGTTGTCTTGGTTGATGAAGCTGGCCAAGAGAGAGACACAACATATCTAGCAAAACACCATGGTCTGAGTGCTCGTTGGAAAAGGTTTGCAATGGAGCATGAGCTTGTGAGAGGAGATATATTGGTATTTCATATGATCACACATTACATATTCAACGTATTGTTTTTCTCATTTAGATACTTTCTTTGTACATGTTGAAGTTCCACCCTTAATATAATTCAATCGTGCATTTACTCATGCGTAACGGTTGACATATGTAAGGTCGAACAAGGTATCTAAATGAGAAAAAAAATATCTTGAATACGTATGGTGCGGTCATCTGAAAGACCAATACATCTCTTTTCACGAGTTCATGCTCCGTCGCAAACCTTTTCCAACCAGCACTCAGACCATGGTGTTTTGCTAGATATGTCGTGTCCCTCTCTTGGCCAACTTCATCCACCAAGACAACTTTAACATCTTCACTCGGCATGCACAAATTACCAAAGTCGGCTGGTAATATCTATATTCGAAATAAATACAAAAGAATTTTTTTAATTTTATAATGGCGACTTTGTCTACAAAACTAATAAACAAATACTTTTAAGGGGAAAGTATTAGATGTATACCAACCAAAAACTGTTGGAAACATTGGACTGAACTATCGGTTTTGAAAATTTAGGATATTGAATGGGTATGCTTCGAAGCACTTTTTCTGCACCATCTATAACTCTCTTAGAATCCTCGTCTTGATATAGGCTATTAATAAGAGTTCGCCTCCGGCTCGAGCTAAAGTTTTCAAAAACAAGATAAGTTGATAGAACGATGAGGGGCAATTAGCTTAATTGATAAGACTATTAGCTTAACTGCTTTTAGAATATTACAAATAAGGGGCAATGATTACAATAGAATATTTTGACCTCACTTTACTATTTAGTTTAGTTTAAACAAATAACAAAATTATGTATGAATGTACTGCAGTTTTCAGCAAAATGTTCACTATCAAATTCCTAATGACACTTCATCAAATTATATTGTCATTATAATATTTCATTAATTTTGACATAAGTATATATTATTAAGAAAGTTATTGAGGGGAACAAAATTGAACTTTCTACGAGTATAAAGACCATTGTGTGGAAAGACCGACTTACCAGCCTTGATCGTTAGGCGTTGCTACGGAAGCGAGCGAGCACCTGGAGAAGAAAATCAATATATCATTTATGGAGAGTCTTATCATTGGTAATGCATGAGTACCAATTTAGAACAAAATTTTAGTCATATAAATAGTTTTGTAAAGTAATATGACGTGAATTAAAAAATAAGAAACAGAATGATATTTCATCACACGCACTCTCTCTCTCTCCCTTTTGTCCTCTCTATAAACACTTTATTTTTCCAGTAAATTTTTATATGATCTCGCGTGGTCTTGTATTTTTCTCAACTAATTTTCTCAATTATATAGAAAACAACAAGACAGTTCATGATTCGTAGTCGTTTATAGTGGTTGCTTCATAGTGTTTCTTATTTGAAAATTTAAAAAAATAGCTGGTATCTAATAGTTTTAATGCTTATAGTTTTTTGTTTGACAAAATAGTGATATTTTTGTTCTAGATAACTAATATAACAGCTGAACTGAGTTGAGTTGTTAAATTAATTGTGGGCACATAAACTATTTGAGTAATTGCAGCTAAGATATGTTAACTTAGACTACACTTGGAGTGTTAAGGAAGGTGATTCAATGCGTTCCTGCAACCCTGACTTTTAGTAAGGGCAAGTTCAACTATGTCCTAGTACATTTTTTATAAATAATATAAACTAAAGGACACTAGTGATTTAACATCTCTATTCTGTATGTTAACTGAAACAATAATTCCTATATTCATTCCTCATTGAAATAATAAAAATTTATTTAAACTAGTAGTAGATGGAAAATAGTGGGGACAAAAAATGTATGAAGTTTAAACTAGTGAGGACCTTAAGCAAAGAAAAGGAGGTAAATGAATATTTTAGTCCAAACAATGAAATAGAAGATGACTAGTGCTTACCTTGAAATAGGGGGTGTTGAGGTTGTCCAAGTGATTTAGGGAATCACTATGATACTCTTCGAATACTACTTTATCTCACATTCCCTATATTTGAGCTTAGAAACTCATTTAGTGAAGGTGTTGGACTTGCTATAAGAGTACTGGAAGAAAAGGAAAGTGAGAACTATTTAGTAACAACAGGTTAAGCCTATGGGAAAATTCAAAGAGGTCTCAGCTAGAAATCATCTTAAAATTAAAGGGGATTTTTGTCCTTCTTGCAAGGCGAAGAAGAAAGACCAAGACATGAATGCATAAACCCATGTCACTTCATTATCTCTCTAGAGAATGGGAACAACAATGTGGAGATAAGAGGCATGTTATATAGGTCAAAACCAGAGATGTCTCTTGACATAAAGACCCAACCAAGAAACATATAGAAGTTTATGTGCATCTTATTACAGGTTTCCACAACATGAAAATTATATAACTTTAACAGCAGTGTGCTCATATTTGAATTGGTGTGCTCTACCCCCATCCCCCAATATGGAAAATTGTTTGCCTCTCCTCCTTGTTAAAGTTATAATCTTCATGTTGTGGAAACCTTTAATAAGATGCATAGAAACTTCTATATGTTCCTTTGTTGGGTCTAGTAGTACTCACAATGATGCAACCAGAATATCTATCCCCTTAATTATACCTTCAAAGTTATAATGCTCCTCTGTGTCTGCCATGTTAAAAAAATCATTCACAAATTTATTCCTAGGTTTTCTCTCAGCCTTGCCTATTTGTAATGCTTCCCCTTCTTAAGGATCTCATTCAAACAATTAATATATGAAGTCTATACTAATTGTCTTTTTTAACATAGAAATTGTTGTTAAATCTACAAATTATATGCCCGTAATTAAACACCATTGGCTCTCATTTAGGCGTTATGTCTACAACACAATGTACCTGTGATGTGATTTGTCAAAAAACACAACACAAGCATTAGAAATACTAGATAACCATTATATTTCTATTTTCATATAAGAAATACTCTAATATAACTACAACTATTATAAACCACTACTAATCAACTCAAACATATTGGAAATCCACATATCCAATAATAAGCACCATGGATCTAACCTGATAGGAACAACACAAATTCACTTGTGTCAATTGCCATGTCAATACGTGGCGTACATTCAACTGCTCCTCAATTTTTAGGCTTACTCGGTGTACACTTTATAAAAATGGCAACCCTTGTAGCAATTTCATTTTTTTTACAAGGTGATGATTTCTGTTGGAGTGTCCGCCCCTATCGGGGCCAAAACACTACTAAAAACTAGGCAGAGAACTCCTATATATTTGCCTTTTGTGTTTTTTAGGGTTAAAACTGCAACCGCAAGACTGGGCCGTGTTTTTTTAGGGTTAAAACGCCAGCCCACTCTAGCTTATATTTTAAATAATATTTGTTGAATTTAATTTATATTATTTATGAATATATATCATTTATTTAATTAAAATTTTCTCATTAATTATATATTGTATCTTTTATTTAATAAAAATAGATCATAAGTACGCTATTTAATAAATAATTTTTTTTAATATACATCTTATTTGATTTTGAGATAATTTTACTACTTTTTTTTTCACTTATTAGAAATAAATAATATACTAGAAGAGTATTTTTTATAATTTGAATCAAAATATTAAATCATACATTTATATAATTATTAAATATCACCATTTAAATATATTTAGAATACTGGTTAATTGCGTATTGTAAATTTCATTTAGTAAAGATCAAAAATAGATATGGCATATTACATATAAGAAAGTATAGATTAAATTATAAAGATAAATAAAAAATATATGAAATATTCAATACAGAATAATAGACCCTTAATACAGATAATACTTATATGTGTGTGTATTATAGAAAGTCATAAGCACGATAAATTATGAATTAATTTAATAGAATTTAAAATTATAAAATACCCATTTACAAGCATTATATATTTGTATTTTAGAAATATAGTAAGCATGCCTTTTGTTTTGTATAAGTATTTGGATTTTCTCCTTTCAGGTAAGACAAAAAATTGAGAAAATAAACAAATGATATACATTGCAAATATATTAATTTATGTATAATGTGTTATTTGTTAAGTTTTTTTTACATACATACTCTGGTGGTGGAGACATAATTACAAATCCTCCTCCCTTTGTCATTAGCAAGCATAATACACATATTTTGCATTAAAATATGATACTTTTAGCAGATTGATTATTTTATATATAGAATATTTATTATTTATATTTATTAAGTAAAAATATAATATAGAATTAATGAGTGTTTTAAATTTATTTAAATAAAGATATAAATATTTTTAAATGATATAAATTATATTTAAAAATTATAATGTAAAATTTATTAGTTCTAAAAACTATCATATAAAAGGACACATCAAAAACAATTATGGGATTCCTTGAAGAGAAAATATCAAGGGAATAAAAGAGTTCAGCGTGCCCAACTCCAAACACTCCGTGGAGTTTTTGAGATGAGTAGTGCTACACCCACAAAATTGGGTACAGAATTTTGCACAAAATGAGGTGGCAACTGAGGTGGAAAGTTTTAATTGGTACTATTAATGCTACAGGGGGCCCATTTCAATCAAAAGTTGACACATAATCATTATGTGAAAGTTTTTGTACCCAATTTTGTGCATCTAGCATTTTCCTTTTGAGATTCTGGAGATGAAAATTGGTAAATCAGTAAATGCTGGAGAAGATATGTTAGATGTGACTCAATATTACGCACTTTGACGGAGAATTTCAATTATATAGTTTGCTCCATAGAAGAGTCAAAGGATAATAGATCACTGGATGAATTGTAGAGCTCATTGCTTGTACATGAGCAGAATATAGAAAGGTTAATAGTGAAGAACAGACCCTTAAAGCTACAAGTGGTGAAATAATCGGGGGAAGAGGACGTGGATATACTAGAGGCAGAGAGGAAGAGGACGCCGAGAAAGACAACCTTTCACTAAGGCCAACATCGAGTGCTCAAGTGTCACAAGTTTGGCCCCTTTCAATATGAGTGCCCTAACTCAGATAAATTAAAATGTCAACTTTGCAGAGTTTGATTAAGAGATGGTACTCATGGCTCATGTTGAGATGGATGATTACATAAAAGAATGGATGTGGTTTTTGGACTACGGATGTAGAACGAGGAACCTTTCATTTGGATGTAATATTATTCATAAAAGATGTGTGAAACTCGATGTATAATAATTTTACGAATTTCGTCTAACGATAGAGTGATATTTTTTATATAATTTTTTAAATTAACTCATTTGAGTCAGTTTTGTAATCAGTGACCCACTTGATGCATTTGAACGTAAGTGACCTATTTGATAATTAATCCATTGTGTAAATATGATTGGGATGAAAGTTGTAACAAAAAATATAATGATAGTGTTAAGATGAATGTAACGTAATGGATAAAATAGTAATTTTAAAATTTAGTGGTCAACAAGGAGTAAAATGGAAATTTCCAATTAAAAGTAAAACTAATATAAAAAGATAAGACGAGTGTTAGGCATCAATTAATCCCTAATTGAAAAACTAAAGACTAATCATTCGAAAAAAGGAGGTCGCTCGTGCTAGTCATAGTCTTACAAAGTCCTTCAATCTCGAAATCGTTGTTCCTTCATGGTAAGTACTCGATTCGCACTTCTTTTCTTCAGGGGATCTAGATTTGTATATTTTATTATATGTGGATGGTATCTGGTGTTGTATAAGTGCTTGATTCTCAATTCTCAGTATTGGATCTAGATTTGTATACTTTAGTTATATATAGATCGCACCTGTTTTGGTATAATTATGAGATATTGTAGCCGATCAATTTGATTTACGGTGCCAAAAAGCTTGAGAAGCTTGAGTAGGCAACTCTTATAGTAACAAGGATGATGAATTTATTTATTTGCCATTTATTTCAGCTTATGAAATTTATACATTAAATTATATATCAATTTATCCAATTTTAGTATATACTCACACAATCATATCTTACATATAATAGAAACCTTTAAATTAATAATTTGTAAAGAGATTGTCTCTTTAAATTGATAAAAACATTCTAGGCATAAGTCAAGATATATATTGACATTAAGCAATCCATGAATCTGAAATTTAAATTTTTAAAGTAAATTATAGTGTTTAATCTTGGCTCAACCCTTATATAAAGCGATCTTTATAATTATATACATATCTTTTTTTTTTGAAAGAATTATATACATATCTTATACACTTTATGGATATGAATTGTTATGGAATATTAAAAAAATGAAGGTGAAATTTGTGTTTTTGACTGCTCTTGTTTGACGAAATTCAACAGTCTTTATGAGATGCCTAGTACCTTTAACTTGAATAAAAATGACCAATTCAAAAACATAGTTCAAGTTGTGCGGGGAAGATACCTATATAGTAGTTTCTCAAGTCTTTGAAATAATAAAATAAAAATAGGTATTTCAGATAGAATAGAGTTAATCCTTCATCTTTATTTTAAGTAGTCGATGCTTATGCATGAGTCTTGATAGTCATCTCTGAATATTTAGAATTTATATAGAACTCTACGGTTTTGAATTATTCTAATAGCTTCTTGGGCTAGAAGTTACAAATATGGGCTTTGATGGAGGCCCGTGCCTTGATGTTTGACAACCCACTTATCTTAAGAGTCGATGTACATTGGGCTTTTATTAAGCTTGATTGATTAATTATAAAAATAATAAATAAATTATAAAGCTAACTCTTAATAAGTGGGTTTCTTCTCTTTTGGGCCTTTATTGTTCATAATATTTTAGTGTCATATTTTAACCCTTATCTTTTATCAACCAACTTTCGAGAAAACATTAAAAGTTTTCGTGAATATTAGTTCAAAAGTCTCATATTTTTTGAAAATTTTGCAGTGCTCCCGGATGTTTTATGACATTCTTTGGTTTATTTTTCCTGACCTAATTTTGTAATAGGCCAAAAAGAAATCATTTTTGGATTATTTATTAATTTTCAAGATTTTTGTCTAATTAATTCTGATTTTTAGAATCATTTTATTGAACTCACAGTATTTTTGAAATCTCTAGATATAATTTTCATAATTATCTTTTAAATATTTCTTGTGGCATCGAGTATTTTGGAAATAATAAATATATATGTACACTCATGCATAAAATATTACTGATAACAACATAATTTGTTTTTCTAATTTGTATTAACTAAAATGAAACAACTAATAATTAAAAATCAAACTATCTTTCCTTTAATCCAAACTTCTCAACTTAAAATCTTTACTTCAGCAACTTCGGCATTTCTTCAAACTTCACTGCTGGCATCGCTCCCCATACAAATTTTGATGACGTATAAGAATGTGCTTACTATAACCGTGGAAGACAGGGTTCTTGGTCAATCTATAGATGACTTGTTATCAACCTAAATTATCACTAAACTTGGGCCAACATCAGTATCTGTATTAACAAATTTCTTAACCAAATTCCTTGGCACATGCAGCAGTTGTGGCTGTCATTATTCAGTTTCACAAGAAGATAAGGCAACACACTTCTCCTTTTGAGACACCCATGTTATCAAATTCTCGTTCATGTAAAAAGACAAGCTTTTGAAACTTGGAGTGTTACTATTTTAAATTTTAAAATTTAAAATTTTAAAATATGCATATTTCAAAATTTTAAATTTTCTGTGTCTTATTCCCAGCCATGATCGACACACTCGGCAACATCAACAACTCAAAACTTAGCTAGCGATTGAGGGTTCGAGTCACACGGGTTTGGAATACTATTTCATCCATTTCTGACAGGTTGCTGGCAGTGAACCTTATAGTGCTGGACAATGATGTATAATCTTTTTAACCTAAATCTATTTAACTTTATAATCGTTGAAATTGTTATAACCAAAGTATAAATATGATTTTTTTTGAGTACTATCAATCCTTGCTCATATACATTTATTTCTATTTGTTTCGAGTACATAAAATTCCCATTCATGCCATTATTACCCCGGAAAAGTGGAACAACATGTCTGAACCTGTGGTCGAAGGCCCCTGTCGACGACTAAATGTATTGTATTCACACCTTCGACCGTTATGCATTCTGTCATGGCAGTTGAATATAATATCCCGGTGAATTACTTTCAGTTTACTCCAATCCCAGCAAATTGAACAATTACGTTATGTTAACACAAGAGATGATTACGTTGTGCATTGTATAAGTATACCGATTTGCTTCACTTTTTGTTTGACAGGTCACCAATTCGTGTTTAAAATTCTTAGTCTACTTCATCTAAAAAGTTTATGTACAAGCTAACATTTTTACGATACCTGTATGTCTTGATGAATTGCTGTAAATCCACAGATATAATCTCCCGGTAATGTCTCCGACATACGTACTCGATTGGGTCAGAGGACGGGACACTCATTTACAATAACCGATGGTTTAGACTCCTGCAACATCAAAGTCTCGGAAGATCAGCAATCAAAGTTCCAATGTGTTGTTCAACCAGATGCTGGACACCCGAGTTGTTGTGATATTGACATGCATGCGGTTTCACCCTTTGTTACGTAAGGCACTGCATATTCAGCGTATACTTGGTCCAGACAATTCACTGCAGCGATATACTTCTTAAGCAAGAACAGAAGTGCATAAAAGTCAAAAAGATATTGAGATGCAAATCGGAAACCATCCAGTTTTAATAGGGATAAACATTATGTTCTAGTTATACGAACATTAATCATGTATTTATAGGTGCAGAGAGACATGTGCTACTCTTTTCCATAATTAAATAATCTCGAAGAGGCAGATTAAAAAAATTTGCAAGCTACTACATTCCATAAATAATCTGAAACAGAATCAGATTAATTTATGCCAAGATATATACCATATCAATTAATCTGAAACAAAAAAGTAGTTTTTATTTTTGATATATTCTCTTTTTCCATAATTAAATAATCTGGAACAGAATCAGATTAAAAAAGTTGCAAACTACTATATTTCATAAATAATCTGAAACAGTATCAGATTAATTTATGCCAAGATATATACCATATCAATTAATCTGAAACAAAAAAAGTAGTTTTTATTTTTGATATTTTTCATCCAAAAATTCCGGAAAATTAGAAAAATAGAACGGAGCTATCTGAGAGGCGCCACCTACAGCCCCTCGCTTCTCCTTTATATAAGTATATTGATTGATTGATGATTGATAGTAGCATCCATAATAAAATTATATTATAAAACTAATAAAATAAACAACCACTATATTTGGTCCAACTATTGTTGTTCCTTTTTGCATAAAAAATTAACGGATTAGTTAACTTATTCAGTGATACTATCTTAAAATAAAAATTATTGTGTTACTTATTTTATATATATTTTATTTGAATTTGTGTAATCTAATATTAGAAATTAAAATACTCAAATAAGAATTTATAAAACTAGAAACGAAATGTATGTACATGTGATGTATATTATATATAATAATACGTATAATTTATGGAGTGATCATAAATAAAAATTTGAGTATCTTTAAATTATGTGATGTTATGTAATTATTTTATTTAGGTGACCTTTGGCTTGTGAATGACTTTGTCCTTTAACTTGACTCTTGACCCTTCATTATACTTGTAACCTATTTTTCATGGCCTATATAAAGGCATTTTGTATTGCTTGAAAGGATATGAAATTTTTTCTCTATTCTTGATGTGCGGAAAATAATACCTTTAAGTCGCAAGCGCATCTCGTTATAGTAATTTATGATTCGTCCACAGAGATTAAAATTATTTTCGAAATTCTTTACTATTAAGCTAGGCGGAATAGAACAATTAATTAGTGGAGGGGTTTTTTTCTAAATTAAATCTAAGACTTTGAAAGGAATTTAAGGAAAACTCGGCGTGGGTATTTTAATCAAAACAAAAACTTAATTCTACCTACAAAATTTCAATTTGATTAATACAATAAATAAAGTAACGTCAAAGAAAATACAGCAAAACTCGATTAACCAGCCAAACAAAAGTAAACTCAAACCAAAAACTAAAACAAAGCAGACCCTGGCAATAATTTGAAGGATAAATTAAATAGAAATCCACAGAACTCGGAACTATGTATCAACACACAGCCACCCGGTTGCCATGACTTAGTGCTCACTCACTACAACTCAGCTGTACTACGACTTAAAACAGAACTCAAAGCAACATAAACAGACTCTGGGCAACAACGCAGCAAATCCAAAACAAACCCAGCAGAAACGAACTCGAATATTCACAACTCAGTACCAAAAACTAAACAGAGCAGAGACCACAGGAAATCGACACAGCAATGAGACCCAGCAAACATATAAAACGCAGCGGTACTCGACTAAAACAGCAGCCGGAAGGAGTGAAAAGGATTCAAAAATGACTCGGTACTGTAGCCACAACCTCGACAAAACCCAGCTGAAAAAACGGAACAAACTCTACTAAAACTCACTAAACTCAGAACAAACCCGGCTACAACGAGTCGAAGAAACAGAGCACAACTCAGCGAAGCACAACTAAAACACAGCAAAACTACTAGAAATCAGCCAACAACCAAAAAAACTATACCAAGAAACACAGGACTGCAGCAACTCGGAAAGCACGACTCTTGCGACTCGGAGTCAAATAGAAAACGCAGCACAGCTCGATTCAAATCAAGATTACAGCAGCAACTCGAAAACTGACTCTGGACTCAGCTACACTACCCAACAAATCAAACTCAGCAACTCAAACATGGCAGACTCGGCATAAATTAAACTCAGAACTCGACGCAAGAACTGCAACTCGGTAACAGCTACACTAGCTCAACCCAATGGTGACTCGCTAGCGACTCAACAGTACAAAGCAAAGAAAAGAAACAAGGCTGACTCAGTTTAAACAAGGAAATGCAGAACCCAGCTAGCGACTGACACAGCGATAAACAACTCAACAAAAGCAAATTAACTCATCAATCAGAACAGCAGACAATCGACATTAAAATAAACAAAGGGTTTGGCTGGGGTTTTAAAACGAAACGGAGGTGGGGGTTTTGTTAAAAGAAAACAGGGGAGATGATTTCAACAGGGGTTTCCACATTTAGTTTTAAAAACTAAATGAAGAATAGGTAGAGTAATAAACAGAGTAACGCTTTTAACATATATTTTTTATATTTATTGGCTTACTACTTAGCAATTTAAGCAATAAAACCAAGAACAAGAAAATTTGGGGTTTTAGTTATAAACCCTATCGCAAATTGATTTTGTGCTAGGATTTTAATCACTTTCCGAAAGTAAATCTATAATTAATCAACTATTAACTAGGCTCCTTTCAATCCACAAGTAATTTTTAGTCTCGTGTGGTTAGAGATAGATTTCATAGCCTAGGAGTAAAAGTAAAGAGCAAGATTTAAGAACAAAAATGAATAACAAAGATGAATACTTGTATTGATATAAAAGTGATTACAAATTTAGAGTGCTACTACTAGATCTACTACACAGAAGAGAGGCTACTAAAAATAGAAAATCCTAGGTAGGTTGAAACATGATGGGGAGATGTGTATTTATAGGGGGAAATTAGGGTAGAGGGGGGGGTGTAGGTGTCCCATCTAGATGCTTCCTTGTGAATATTCCCCTATGATCCTTTTCTTCCCATCTTTTACTCCTTTTTGCTTTATTATTTTATTTCTTCAAGCTTTTGCAATTTTCCTAAAAAAGAGACAAATAAACAAATAAATAACTGAGAACAAGCAATAATTAGGTACTTAAAAATATGAAAAATATGCACTTATCAAACTTCTCCATACCTATATTTTGCTCGTCCTCGAGTAAAATCAAAAGAAAAGAAAATAAATAAGTGAGAACAAGCAATAATTAGGTACTTAAAAATATAAAAAATATGCACTTATCAAACTTCCCCATACCTATATTTTGCTCGTCCTCGAGTAAAATAAAAAGAAAATAAAATAAACAATGAAAACTAGATGCGATTCCTAGGCTCCTTTTCGTAGGCGTGACGGGTGATTTTAGGTTCACCAACCCGTTAAACTCGTAGACGATCTCTACAAGAGGAGTTTTGTCTCCTAAGGGTTTACAGAAGATATACCCATAAAATCTGTGAGACATTCTAGCAAGTGTCTACTCGACTCTACTCTAATTTCGCCGGTGTTAACAAAAAGCGTTTTTAAGGAAAATACGACTCAAAGACTCTTTTACTAATAATCAAGATACAGTTGTCTCTAATCTACTTGAATCGACACAAAAATTTACTCGAAATCCAAGGTGTGTAATGAATTTAAGGCCTTGATGGATCCTAATTGTCTAAGAACATTTTCTCTTTTTCAACCAATTTTGAACTGACCCAATCTCTATCGAAACAAATATCTAGCCAAAATTCACAAACCCTTAGTCTTTGTTTTTTCTCTTTTTTTTTCTTTTTTTTTTCTTTTTTTGCATTGACTTTATTTTGTCCGTTTTCTTAGGCAAACAATGTTACCCATGTAGCAAGCTTTAGGTCAGTGACTCCCAAACCAAACGGTCTTAGGGCACTAGGTTTTGAAATCCCCCCGACGGACTTAATAACTCGAGTAACAATGGCCACAAAACGAGACTAGCCAATCTACTTTTGCCCATTTATCTAAAGATTTTATCTATAAAGAACAATGGGTATTGAAGTAGTTATTCCTTTCTTTTTCTATCTCTTTTTTTTTTCTCTTTTTCTCTTTTTTTTATTCGCAAAGGTTCGATTCGACATTGTTTCAACATGTGGTTTCTCTCTCAGGTATCGAATAATATCACTAGACAATCTCTCCATCAAAGGTCTTGTGCAAATGTGTGTGCCGTCTTGGAATTACGAGTACAAATCGGTCGATACAAGCTTCTAAAGACAACCTTACTCAACTACGTTCAAATTATCTAAAGGACACTACATAAATATACTTTTATGAAAACATGCTAACACCAACTACTCCTAAAGTTTAAGTGTTGCAAAGACAACTTATCTAAAACATCTCTATTTTTGGATTTTTCTATTTTTCATTTTTTAGGCTTTTTCATTTTTTAAGAATTACACTAAAGCCCTCCCCATACCTAAATCATGCATTGTCCTCAATGTATGCAAAAGAGAGAATTAAAATGTAAGAGTAAAGAGGAAAAATACCTGAATAGGAGATGAAGGGATTCTTATTAACTACTGAAGCAACTTACATGATCAAGGGTCGATGAGATGGATGACCTCTTCCTCCGAATCAACGGGCAATTCTAAAAATGGTTTAAGGCGTTGACCATTAACTTTAAAAATATTACCATTTTTAGGATCCTGAATTTCAACAGCACCATGAGGAAACACAACTTGAACAATGTAAGGACCATCCCATCTAGAACGCAACTTTTCGGGAACAAATGAAGCCTAGAATTGTAGAGAAGAACTTTTTGGCCGGGAGAAAAGGATTTTCTCAAAATAGTTTTATCATGGAAGGCCTTGGTTCTCTCTTTGTAAATTTTAGCATTTTCATAGGCATCATTCCTAAGCTCGTCCAACTCGGTCAATTGTAACTTCCGATGACTACCGGCGGTGGGTAAGTCGAAGTTCAATAACTCGGCCCTATGCTCTAACTCAACCGGCAAATGGCAAGCTTTACCATACACGAGTCTATAAGGAGACATTCCTAAGACGGTCTTAAAGGCGGTCTGATAGGTCCATAAGGCATCTATCAACTTGGTTGACCAATCCTTCCTATTCGAGTTGACCGTCTTTTCTAAGATTTGCTTGATTTGCCGGTTCGAAACCTCTACTTGGCCACTAGTTTGAGGCTGATAAGGGGTAGCCAACCTATGAGTGATGGAGTACTTCTTAAGAAGTGACTCGAATTGACGGTTCTTGAAATGCGTCCCTTGGTCACTAATGATAGCCCTAGGTGTGCCAAATCGAGAAAAGATATTCTCTTTAAGGAATCGAAGGACAACTTTGTTGTCATTAGACCGGGCCGGGATGGCTTCTACCCACTTAGAAACATAATCTACCGCTAGAAGAATGTAGAGGTGGCCAAACGAACTAGGAAAGGGACCCATGAGATCTATGCCCACACATCAAAAAGCTCTATAACAAGGATTGGGCTCATAGGCATCATGTTTCTCCTAGTGATTCTTCCTAGATGTTGACACCTACTACATGCGGAACAATACTCGGCGGCATCCTTAAACAAACTGGGCCAATAAAAACCGCATTGGAGGATTTTAGCGGCGGTCTTCTTCGCACTAAAATGACCTCCACATGCTTGATCGTGACAAAATGAGAGGATGCTATGAAACTCACTATTTGGGACACACCTCCTAATGATTTGATCGGGACAATGTTTAAGAGATACGGGTCGTCCCAAAAGAAATGTTTCACTTGAGAAAAGAACTTGGCTTTATCATTCTTGGACCATGTCGAGGGAATGTCACTGGTTGCTAAGTAATTGACAATGTCGGCGAACCAAGGGAGAGTGGAAATCGAGAGAGGTGTTCGTCGGGAAATGACTCGCTTAAGGGCAAGTCGTTAGTGGATTCAACCACTAATCGAGAGAGATGATCGGCGACGACATTCTCACAACTTTCTTATCCCTAATCTCTAGGTCAACTCTTGGAGTAACAATACCCATCTAATCAATCGGGCTTTTGAGTCTTTTTAGAGAAAGGTACTTAAGAGCGGCATGGTCGGTGTAACAATGATTTTGGACCCGATAAGATAAGAGCGAACTTTTCTAAAGAAAAGACTACGGCTAGAAGTTCCTTCTCGTTGGTAGAGTAATTGAGTTGGGCATCATTTAGGTCTTACTAGCATAGTAAATGACGTGAGGCCTCTTATCTATTCGTTGTCTTAAAACCGCTCCCATGGCATAATCAGATGCGTCACACATAAGCTCAAAAGGTTGACTCCATCGGGAGACTTCATGATCGGGGCCGAAGTCAATTCTCTCTTAAGGTCTTCGAAGGCATGAACACACTCGCTTGTGAACTCGAATTTGACATCCTTAGCTAGAAGGTTGGTCAAAGGTCGGGCCTTTTTGCTAAAATCCTGGATGAATCTACGATAAAATCCCGCATGTCCAAGGAAAGAGCGAATTTCCTTAACGACTTGGGGGGTGAGAGATTAGCAATTAGGTCAACTTTGCCTTGTCTACTTCCGATCCCTTTTCAGAAATTTTGTGTCCTAAAACGATTCCCTCCTTAACATAAAATGACATTTCTCCGAATTTAACACTAAATCCGTTTCCTCACATCTTTCAAACTAAAGTCTAGATTGTTAAGGCATTGGTGAAAAGATGGGCCAAAGATGGGAAAAGTCATCTATGAAGACTTCTAGAAAATCACCTATCATTTCCGAGAAGATGCTAGTCATGCACCTTTGGAACGTGGACGGCCCGTAGTTAGGCCGAAAGCTAGACGTCTATAAGCGAAGGTTCCAAAAGGGCAAGTGAAGGTGGTCCTTTTCTTGGTCCTCGGGTGCGATTGGGATTTGAAAATATCCCGAGTAACCGTCTAAGAAGCAATAAAACGCATGACCCGCTAACCTCTCTAGCATTTGATCGATAAAAGGCAAAGGAAAAGGGTCTTTCCTAGTGACGGCATGAGCTTCCTAAAGTCTATGCACATTCTCCAACCGGATTGGACACGGGTTGGAACTGGCTCATTGTTCTCATTGGTCACCAAGTAATGCCCGACTTCTTAGGCACAACATGTACGGGACTCACCCACTTACTATCGGAAATGGGATAGATGATCCCATTGTCTAAGCACTAAGAATTCTTTCTTCTAACTACCTCATCATGGGAGAATTCAACCTCCTTTGAGGTTCTTTCACGGGCTTTGCATCTTCTACCAAATGAATCTTATGTTGGACAATCGCCGGGGCTAATTCATTTAATGTCCGAGATGCTCCACCCTATCGCTCCCTTATGCTTTCTAAGGATTCCTAAAAGTTCTTTCTCTGTGACATAGTCAAATTAGAGGCAATGATAACGGGATAGGACTCGTTAGGGCCTATAAAAGCATACTTAAGAGTGTCGGGAAGAGGTTTGGGTTCTAATTCCGGCGGTTGTGACTCAACGGTTTTATTTGGTGAAGGCAAATGCTCGGGTTCAACATCACGCTCTTGACTTGTTGTAGGAATAGTGGATTCTAACATTTGGTTGACCTCATGTGTGTAGTCGGAAACATCCCAATCCTCTCCAAAATGTTTTAAGCAAAATTCAAGGGCATCTTTAGGATTCATGAGATCTTGATCAACTATTTCATCAATTAGATTGACGTCCATAGGTTGATCATAGAAATCATCGGATTGCTTCCCTACATGAAATATGTTGAGGTCGATTGTCATGGTTCCAAATGTTAGCTTCATTAAGACATTCTACAATTAATCAACGCGTTGGATGTAGCTAAAAGGGTCGTCCTAAGATGATGGGAATTTGATTCTTCGGATTCTTAACCGGCTCGGTCTCTAGGACGTCCAAGATGATGGGAATTTGATCTTCGGAGATTAACACTAGCCCCTAAATCAAGTAACGCCTTTATCCACAAAATTTCTCCTATGACACATGAATTGTAGGACAACCGGGGTCCTTGTATTTCACGGGGAT